>NC_091283.1:645908555-646209537 GCF_032444005.1 Ranitomeya imitator | reverse complement strand
ACAATACGCAGACATACACATACAGTACGCAGGCATGCTGCACACACATACAGTACTCAGACATGCACACACAATACGCAGACATACACACACACACAATACACAGACATACACATACAGTACGCAGGCATGCTGCACACACATACAGTACTCAGACATGCACACACACACGCAGCACTCAGATATGCACACACACAATACGCAGACATGCGCGCACACACACAGACAATACGCAGACATACACACACACAATACGCAGACATACACATACAGTACGCAGACATACACATACAGTACTCAGACATGCACACACACAGCACTCAGACATGCACACACACAATACGCAGACATGCACACACACAATACGCAGACATGCGCGCACACACACAATACGCAGACATACACACACAATACGCAGACATACACACACACAATACGCAGACATACACATACAGTATGCAGACATACACATACAGTACTCAGACATGCACACACACAGCACTCAGACATGCACACACACAATACGCAGACATGCACACACACAATACGCAGACATGCACACACACACAACACGCAGACATACACATACAGTACGCAGACATACACATACAGTACTCAGACATGCACACACACAATACGCAGACATGCGCGCACACACACAATACGCAGACATACACACACAATACGCAGACATACACATACAGTACGCAGACATACACATACAGTACTCAGACATGCACACACACACAATACGCAGACATGCACACACACACACAATACGCAGACATACACATATTGCCAAAGCTTGTGGGATGGTCGACCCTCTTGCTCCATTTTTGACTTTTGCTATGGAAGCGTTTCTTATCTGGGAACATTCACAGTTCTTTACCTTAATTTATTGATTATGGGCCAAATCTCCAGTCAGTGTTTTATCCATCCAGACACACCAGGAAAATGATCGTTCAGCAGACTGCTCCCGTATCTCTCCAGACTCCCCCCTCCTCTGGCATGTGGCTGTGGAGGGAGCGCTGCTTGATCGATGGCCTGGCCATCACTTAAACAGACATGGCCACCCACAGTGCACGCTGCAGCTGTGTCTGTTACTAATGATGCGGTCAGGCAGACACTGTGCCTTTAACTTTGCTTGTGTGTCCGCCCGGCCGCGTCATTACTAGCAGAAGCAGAGACATCGCTGCAGCAGCGTGCACTGTGCGCGGCCATTTTTATTTAAGTGACGGCTCAGCTCAAGTAGTGGCGAAGCTGCTGAGGGAGCAGCCCGGGCTCCCTGGTATCCTGGCCACGAGTGGGCCCCCCCATTTGTTCAGGGCCCCGGCATTTGCCCCGGTACGCCGGGTGCTGACGCCGGCCCTGATTCTGCCTCCTGGAGGGCAGACTACAAGATCAAGGCAATAGCACAGAGAAAAGCCTCCAGAGAGGGAGAAACTCAGAGCAAGGCCAGGCAAACTCAGCAGCTAAACACTAACTGAGCTAACACATTGCACAGGCCCAGACCACAGGGTGGAGCTACACTATATACAGGAGGCCTCTTGATAATTGGTCAGGAACTGATTAGACAGATGCACCTGATTCCTATAAGAACCAGAGAGTTCAGGCGCCGGCCCCCTATACACATAGCCATGAGGCATGCAGAGAGCAGAGACACAGAACATGGAGCTGGCATTCAACAGAAACCACATCATGGCCTGGAGCAGTGGGTAAGATTGTGTGAGAGATGTGAGGCCATGCTGTGATGCCAGCAGAGTTGTTACAGCTGGAAAGGAGAGGAGATGAGAGGCTGGAAAGGAGAGGAGATGAGAGGCTGGAGAGGAGAGGCTGGAAAGCAGAGGAGAGGCTGGAAAGCAGAGGAGAGGCTGGAAAGGAGAGGAGATGAGAGGCTGGTAAGGAGAGGAGATGAGAGGCTGGAAAGGAGAGGAGATGAGAGGCTGGGAAGGAGAGGAGATGAGAGGCTGGAGAGGAGAAGCTGGAAAGGAGAGGAGATGAGAGGCTGGTAAGGAGAGGAGAGGCTGGAAAGGAGATGAGAGGCAGGAGATGAGAGGCAGGGGAGCAGAGGCTGGAAAGGAGAGGAGAGGCTAGAAAGGAGAGGAGATGAGAGGCTGGTAAGGAGATGAGAGGCAGGAGAGGAGAGGCTGGAAAGGAGAGGAGATGAGAGGCTGGTAAGGGGAGGAAATGAGAGGCAGGAGAGGAGAGGCTGGAAAGGAGAGGAGAGGCTAGAAAGGAGAGGAGATGAGAGGCTGGTAAGGAGATGAGAGGCAGGAGAGGAGAGGCTGGAAAGGAGAGGAGATGAGAGGCTGGTAAGGAGAGGAAATGAGAGGCAGGAGAGTAGAGGCTGGAAAGGAGTGGAGAGGCTGGAAAGGAGAGGAGAGGCTGGTAAGGAGAGGAGATGAAAGGCTGGTAAGGAGAGGAGATGAGAGGCTGGAAAGGAGAGGAGATGAGAGGCTGGAAAGGAGAGGCTGGGAAGGAGAGGAGATGAGAGGCTGGAGAGGAGAAGCTGGAAAGGAGAGGAGAGGCTGGAAAGGAGAGGAGAGGCTGGAGAGGAGAGGCTGGAGAGGAGAGGATGGTAAGGAGAGGAGATGAGAGGCTGGAAAGGAGAGGAGATGAGAGGCTGGAAAGGAGATGAGAGGCTGGAAAGGAGAGGAGATGAGAGGCTGGAGAGAAGCTGGAAAGGAGGAGAGGCTGAAAAGGAGAGGAGAGGCTGGAGAGGAGAGGCTGGAGAGGAGAGGCTGGAGAGGAGAGGAGAGGCTGGAAAGGAAAGGAGAGGCTGGAGAGGTGATGAGAGGCTGGTAAGGAGAGGAGATGAGAGGCTGGTAAGGAGAGGAGATGAGAGGCTGGAAAGGAGAGGAGATGAGAGGCTGGAGAGGGGAAGCTGGAAAGGAGGAAAGGCTGAAAAGGAGAGGAGAGGCTGGAGAGGAGAGGCTGGAGAGGAGAGGCTGGAGAGGAGAGGAGAGGCTGGAGAGGAGAGGCGATGAGAGGCTGGTAAGGAGAGGAGATGAGAGGCTGGTAAGGAGAGGAGATGAGAGGCTGGTAAGGAGAGGAGATAAGAGGCTGGAAAGGAGATGAGAGGCTGGAAAGGAGAGATGAGAGGCTGGAGAGGAGAAGCTGGAAAGGAGGAGAGGCTGGAGAGGAGAGGCTGGAGAGGAGAGGCTGGAGAGGAGAGGCTGGAAAGGAGAGGAGAGGCTGGAGAGGAGAGGCAATGAGAGGCTGGTAAGGAGAGGAGATGAGAGGCTGGTAAGGAGAGGAGATGAGAGGCTGGAAAGGAGAGGAGATGAGAGGCTGAAAAGGAGATGAGAGGCTGGAAAGGAGAGGAGATGAGAGGCTGGAGAGGAGAGGCTGGAGAGGAGAGGCTGGAAAGGAGATGAGAGGCTGGAGAGGAGATGAGAGGCTGGAGAGGAGATGAGAGGCTGGAAAGGAGATGAGAGGCTGGAAAGGAGAGGAGATGAGAGGCTTGTGAGGAGAGGCTGCTGAGGAGAGGAGATGAGAGGCTGGTGAGGGGAGGCTGCTGAGGAGAGGGGAGGCTGGTGATGGGAGGATGTGAGAGGCTGGTGAGGAGAGGGGAGGCTGCTGAGGAGAGGAGATGAGAGGCTGGTCTCATGCTGTATATGGGGAGGCTGTGTGGGGCTCATGCTGTATTTAAGGGGCTGTGGGGGTTTAAAGATATATAGGGGGTGTCAGCATACTTAATTCTGCTCAATATTAAGTGATACAATTAATTTTAATTAATATTGAGTAGAATTATTTTCATGCTATTGGTTCGGTCTCCACAACAGTCATGGTCTTTCATCTGGCCCCTCGGGAAAATAAATTGCCCACCCCTGATCTGGAGACATGGAGTGAGAAGCCCACAGATTAGTCCGTTCTCTCACTAAATTACCCATCCAGCTCTTCAAACTATTCTCTCTGAAACGTCCCAGCATTGCAGAGATAAACTTCCCTGTTTGCAGTCTGAGTGATGCTGCCCGTGGTTTTGGTAGTATGAATCGACTGACAGGTTCCCCTTAAAAACCTGTCAGCCAAACCTTGCAACCGTGGCAGAATCAACTGACCATGTACTGTGTATGAGATCCACCAGATTCTCACATGACAACTAATGGAAAGGTTTGCTAAGGCTCCTTTCACATCAGCGATTTTCTCCGTTTGCGGCAGATACTGCAGTTTTTCCGCCTCTGTTGTGTAACATATCACTTACAGGCCGGCAACTCTGCGTTCGGCCTCATTCATTCCCTATGGGACTTGCGGACATGTGCAGCACTTGAGGTGAGACAAAAAAAAAACACTGCTAGCAGCATTTTTTTTCCTGTTGCTGCAAGTACCGCATTTGCCGGATCGCAGCAAAACCGCAAGTGCCGCAAGTCCCATAGGGAATGAATGAGGCCAAACACAGTGTTGCCATAAGTGATCCATTACAGATGCGGAAAAACTGCCGGATCTGCCGCAAATGTCAAAAATCGCTGATGTGAAAGTAGCCTAAGTCACTGCCGATATTGTCTGCATTAGTCATACTCACCAATGGGGGAGGCAGCACGAAAAGTGCCTAGGGCAGCAGAAACTCTAAATACGGCCCTGGCTCCTAGACCACCGTATCATAACAGTACAAGTGGCCAAAAATGAATTAAATGCATCTCAAAAGAAGGAAAAGAAAGTTCTGAACCATTTTTTTTTCTGTGCTCTAGTTTGTCTTTTTTTTTTCTTTTCCTCTTGATATCTGGGTGGTTCAGGATATATGCTTTGGCATGGATGTTCAGGGTTTGTTTGCTCGTGTGGATCAACTTGCTGCAAGAGTACAGAGTATCCAGGACTATGTTGTCCAGACTCTGGCTTTAGAGCCCAGAATTCCTACTCCTGATTTTTATTTTTTGGGGACAGATCCAAGTTTTTGAACTTTAAAAATAACTGCAAATTGTTTTTTGCTTTGAAACCCCGTTCTTCTGGTGATCCCATTCAGCAAGTAAAAATCATCATATCCTTGCTGCGTGGTGACGCTCAAGACTGGGCTTTTTCTCTTGAAACAGGGGATCCGGCATTATTGAATGTACATACATTTTTTCAAGCGCCCGGATTATTGTATGACGAACCTAATTCTGTGGATCATGCGGAAAAAACCCTGTTGGCCTTGTGTCAAGGTCAGGAAGCGGCAGAGTTATACTGCCAGAAATTTAGAAAATGGTCTGTGCTCACTAAATGGAATGAAGAGGCTCTGGCTGCTATTTTCAGAAAAGGTCTTTCTGAAACCCTTAAAGATGCTATGGTGGGCTTTCCTACGCCTGCCGGTTTGAGCGAATCTATGTCTCTAGCCATTCAGATTGATCGGCGTCTGCACGAGCGCAAAGCTGTGCACCATATGGCAGTATCCTCTGAGCAAAGTCCAGAACCTATGCAATGTGATAGGATTTTGACTAGAATAGAATGGCAGGAATTCAGATGTCAGAATAGGCTGTGTTTTTACTGTGGTGATTCGGCTCATGTTATCTCTGATTGCCCTAAGCGTACTAAGAGAGTCGCTAGGTCTGTTACCATTAGTACTATACAGCCTAAATTTCTCTTATCTGTGACCCTGATTTGCTCATTGTCGTCCTTTTCTGTCATGGCATTTGTGGATTCAGGCGCTGCCCTGAACTTAATGGACTTAGAATTCGCCAGGCGCTGTGGTTTATCCTTGCAGCCTTTGCAGAGCCCTATTCCTTTGAGGGGCATTGATGCTACACCCTTGGCCAAGGATAAACCTCAGTACTGGACACAGATGACTATGTACATGGCTCCTGCACATCAGGAAGATTGCCGTTTTCTGGTGTTGCATAACCTGCATGATGTTGTTGTACTGGGATTTCCATGGTTACAGGATCATAATCCGGTGCTGGATTGGAAAACTATGTCGGTGACTAGTTGGGGTTGTCGAGGAGTACATAGTGACGTTCCTTTGATGTCAATTTCCTCTTCCCCCTCTTCTGACGTCCCTGAGTTTTTGTCGGATTTCCAGGATGTATTTGATGAGCCCAAGTCCAGTTCCCTTCCTCCGCACAGGGACTGTGATTGTGCTATTAACTTGATTCCTGTTTGTAAATTCCCTAAGGGCCGACTTTTCAATCTGTCTGTGCCAGAGCATGCCGCCATGCGGAGCTATGTTAAGGAATCTTTGGAGAAAGGGCATATTCGTCCCTCTTCGTCACCATTGGGAGCGGGTTTCTTTTTTGTTGCTAAGAAGGATGGCTCCTTGAGACCCTGTATTGATTATCGTCTTCTTAATAAGATCACGGTCAAATTCCAATACCCCTTGCCTTTACTTACTGATTTGTTTGCTCAGATTAAGGGGGCTAGTTGGTTTACTAAGATTGACCTCCGAGGGGCATATAATCTGGTTCGTATTAAACAGGGTGACGAATGGAAAACTGCATTTAATACTCCCGAAGGCCATTTTGATTACCTTGTGATGCCATTTGGGCTTTCTAATGCTCCATCTGTGTTCCAGTCTTTCATGCATGATATTTTCCGCAATTATCTTGATAAATTCATGGTCGTATATTTGGATGATATTTTGATTTTTTCCGATGATTGGGAGTCTCATGTGAAGCAGGTCAGGATGGTGTTCCAGATCCTTCGTGATAATGCTTAATTTGTGAAGGGGTCTAAGTGCCTATTCGGAGTTCAGAAGGTCTCTTTTTTGGGTTTTATTTTTTCTCCCTCGTCTATAGAAATGGATCCTTTTAAGGTCCAAGCTATTCATGACTGGATCCAACCCACATCTGTGAAGGGTCTTCAAAAATTTTTGGGTTTTGCTAATTTCTATCGCCGTTTCATTGCCAACTTTTCCAGTGTGGTTAAGCCCCTTACTGATTTGACGAAGAAAGGCGCTGATGTGACGAATTGGTCCTCTGAGGCTGTTGAGGCCTTTCAGGAGCTTAAACGCCGATTCACTTCTGCCCCTGTGTTGCGTCAACCGGATGTTTCTCTTCCTTTTCAGGTTGAGGTCGACGCTTCTGAGATTGGGGCAGGGGCCGTTTTGTCTCAGAGGGAGTCTGATGGTTCTTTGATGAAACCGTGTGCTTTTTTTTCCAGAAAGTTTTCGCCTGCGGAACGCAATTATGATGTCGGCAATCGGGAGTTGTTGGCTATGAAGTGGGCGTTTGAGGAGTGGCGACATTGGCTTGAGGGAGCTAAACACCGTGTTGTGGTCCTGACCGATCATAAGAATCTGATTTACCTCGAGTCGGCCAAGCGGCTGAATCCTAGACAGGCTCGATGGTCCCTGTTTTTCTCCCGTTTTGATTTTGTGGTCTCGTATCCTCCGGAATCTAAGAATGTTAAGGCTGATGCCCTCTCTAGGAGTTTTTCACCTGATTCTCCTGGAGTCCTTGAGCCGGCTGGCATTCTTAAGGAGGGGGTGATTCTTTCTGCTATCTCCCCTGATTTGCGGCGGGTGCTTCAGGAATTTCAGGCTGATAGGCCTGACCGCTGTCCAGTGGGGAAGCTGTTTGTTCCTGATAGATGGACAAGTAAGGTAATTTCTGAGGTTCATTGTTCAGTGTTGGCTGGACATCCTGGTATTTTTGGTACCAGAGATTTGGTTGCTAGGTCCTTTTGGTGGCTTTTCTTGTCTCGCGATGTGCGTGCTTTTGTGCAGACCTGTGGGACTAGCGCCCGGGCCAAGCCTTGCTGTTCCCGCTCTAGTGGGTTGCTTTTCCTTTGCCGGTCCCTGAGAGGCCCTGGACGCATATTTCCATGGATTTTATTTCGGATCTTCCTGTTTCCCAGAAGATGTCTGTTATCTGGGTTGTTTGTGACCGGTTCTCTAAAATGGTCCATCTGGTACCTTTGCCTAAGTTGCCTTTCTCCTCAGATCTGGTTCCATTATTTTTTCAGCATGCGGTTCGTTTGCATGGCATTCCACGGCTACTTCTAGTGTTGTGTTGAGCTTAGGGACTGCGGTCAGTACAGTTACCACTTCCTTCGGAGCTCGTTCCATGTTGCTCCTAGACCACAGTATCATAACAGGTGTCCACCCAAGATGTGTGAATTGGCCATGTCCAACACCTTCCGTCTATATGGACCCGGCACTACCAACTGTTCTACCAACTCCTCCCTTATTTTCGTGACCCGGTACAACAACTCCCCACTCATCAGAAAATGGGGAAATCTTGTGTCTGCCCCCCGGCTCCTGTACCACCCCGTCAATAACTGTGACATTATTAAAGGCTTCCCTCAGAGTGGGGCCCCTATGTTGGGCAGTCCCAACATTTTCACCGGTTACCTCTAACTCCAGAATGTCAGATGCAGGGGACACTTCCTCCTCATCCCCAACCAGAACACAAAAAGGAAACCTGTCTGACTCCGGGTGTGGCGACACCCTTCCAGGGTTCATTGGTTCTCTACTCTTGCTAGGGAGCTCAGAACCTTTTCCCCACAAATCCCAAAACAAACAGAAATCCCGGCCAATAATTATAGGGTGCAACAAGTCCTGCACGACGCCGACTATGTGGGACTCAGTGCCACATGCCGTTTCAATGTCCACCCTGGCCATAGGGTAGTCTTTTGCATCACCATGTATGCACCGCACTCCGACCTTCTTTCCCGGGAGCAGGTGGAGAGGAAAAGTGGCCCTCACCAGGGTTACTAGGATCCCCGAGTCTAACAGTGCCATTACTGCTCGACCGTTCACCTTTACGGGACACGCTTGAGGTCCCTCGTTGGGCGGAGAGTTCACACTGCAGGCTGGATACGCATAGTATGAACAATGGCGTCCCATGCTGCAGTCCATCTGCTCAGTGATCTGGGAACAACGGGCAGCTATATGTCCTGGCCCGTGGCACCTCCAACAAATAATATCACCCGTAGGGACCTTGGGCACCACCTCCCCCGCCCTTTGTGACCTTGGACGCGCCACCCCTTTTTGGGACTCAGCTCCCTTCTGGGACCCCCAGTACGGCATGGATTGCCTCCCGGAGGAGCCTTCCAACCCTTGGTATCTCTCAACCAGTCTAATCAGCTCGTCGGCATTCTGGGGATCACCCTGGGCAACCCAAGTCTGTATGGACCTCGGGAGGGAATGCACAAACCGATCCATCATTACTCGTTCCACCATCTGTGCAGGTGTACACGACTCTGGCTGCAGCCATTTGTGGACCAGGTGCAACAGTTCAAACATTTGAGAGCGAGGCGGTTTGTGCTGGTGATAGGCCCAGCAGTGAACTCGCTGTGCCCTGACAGTCAGTGTCACCCCCAAACGTGCGAGAATCTCAACTTTCAATTTGTGATACTCTTTGGCATCCTGCAAGGTCAAATCATAGTACGCCTTCTGGGGTTCTCCCGCCAGGTATGGCGCCAGTACCTCTGCCCACTGCTCTGGCGGAAGTTTTTCTCTCTCAGCGACCCTCTCAAACACCGTCAGGAAGGCCTCAACATCATCCCCGGGAGTCATTTTCTGCAATGCACGTCTTACCGTCTTCCGGACGTGGGTGTCATCAGCCAGACCTGGGGTTGGGGCGCTCGTCCTGCCCTGGATGGCGGTTGCCAGAAGCTGCATCTGCTGCCGTTGCTCCTGCTGGTTCTGTTGCATCTGCTGCCGTTGCTCCTGCTGGTTCTGTTGAATCTGCTGCATCAACAGCCTGTTGCTCTCTTGCTGCGACTGGAGCAAGTGTTTCAGCAGGTCCTCCATTTTCCCCGGCAATGCTTGCTGGTTTACAACAGACTTGACCCAGGACATCCAATAACAGACTCTTCGTCTCCGCTGGGAACGCTGCCCGCACGTCTACCACCAATTGTAGGGATTTCACTCACTCAGGTGCGACGGCTGACACTCAGGAGGCACGTTCCTTTAAAAGTTCACAGGGTTTATTACTTCATAAACCACATGGCAAAATAACAGCAAACAAATAGCCTTTAGTTCAGGAAAAGAAAAAAACAAAGTGTCCAGTCCACCAGGCTCAGTCCTGGAGCCTTAACACACTCAGGAGGGTTTCACCTCCACACATATCTGCTGTGTTAAGCATTAGCCTGTCTTATATAGAGCTAACCACACCCAGTAACCCATCACATGATTAGCCATGTGGTCTGACATCACCACAGGTCCTGAAACACATATATATACATGGTTATGTACAACAAAGAAATACTCCAGGCTACATTACAGCAACAAGGCACTTATGTGGCTGTCACGATTCCCCTGACCGCTGTCACCAATTGGTCAGGATTCACACCGTGACCGTCACCCCTACGTCACGGGTCGAGGTGACTTTAGGCCAACAGACGGCTATCACATGTGCAGGGGGGCTTATCTTAGTTATCCCTCCACTGCTAACAATGTGATGAGAAAACACACACAAGGCTATTGACCTCTTAGTTTACAGCAGGGGCTTATTTTAGGTATCCCACTGCTTTTCTATATACCACGAACTGCAGGGATTTATGTATACCCCGCTTACAGTTCCACTTAACACTTGCAGCTCTCTGGCGCCCCCCTTACTCTCAGGTCAGATTAGGTACTGCACCCTGGGTAATTAGTCGCCAGAAAGGCTGCCTGCTATGTACTGGCTATCGGGCACGCTGCAGCGACGCGATAACTACTCCCACACAGGCAGGAACAATAATTATGAACCCCGCAGTCGCTACAGCATAACCCCAAAAGTCAGCACCCCCTTGGTATCACTGCCACCAGCTTCGATTAAACGGGTCCGAAGCTAACCCAACACAGTAGCGTAATTCTCTTCAAGAGACAGGGTACGGCTTTTAGAGCATGGAGAAATGAACTAACATATAATAGTATATCCCATTAAAAATTAGGCAGTGCTTTATCAAAAATATTTTATAAAGATGTTACAAATGAGACAATTGCAAATATGTACAATGGTAATTATGAAATAAACAGGGTTTAAATGAGAAAAGTATCACTCACATGTTCAACGCATGACAGGCAACCCAGGCTAGTGCAGTTTCCATACATCCCAGTCCATGGGATGTACTCAGCTCTTCCAGGACAATAGGACAAGAAGTCCAGAAGAAGAAATCCAGCAGAAGGACTGACCTGGGGCTCCTGCCACAAACTTAATACCTTAAGGCTTTGACATCACAGAAGGGCTGGCTTATCCAGACCCTCCTCTCTCTACATTCTGAGTACTTCAATCTTAAATTTATCTACTTGCTATAACTTCGCTACAAAACATGACAGAGTCAGACCAAACCTATCATTCATCTCGGATTAACGTGAGCATTCTAATGAGATCAAATATGTCCTATCTGGGATACATATTTACAGAGAAAACCCTACTTCTTTACCAGACGGAGTTAGAAGCCCGAGTTTCATGGGATGTGTAGATACACCGAGTGAGACTAAGAATATATATTTTCGTATTTCTAGCTTAAATCGTTTGCCTAATATCTAACAAAAACTAAACAAAGAATCTTTCATGAATTTTTGGAGCCACTTTTCCAGTTCTAACTAGTGGAAGATTCTAACCCGGTCGTAAATACCGTTCGGCCATAAAACTCCCCACACTCTCTGAGAAGGAAAGCCAGGAATTTGCAGTTACAAACTGTTGCTCCAAGAAGGGGGGCTTAGCCCACGCAGGCTAGCAAGAGAACTACTTATGATATTTCATACCATATCGTGACACCTCCCCCTTTTGGTGTGCGTTAGGGAGGCAGGACCTGATGGTTCTCCTCCATGCGCACCTCAGCAGGTTCACCCTGGTGGGCCAACCCATCAACCTTGCCAGGCTCTGGCTTCATCGTGCCCACGCCTATCCGGTGCCCCAGGTAGTGAACCTCCCTCATGCCCATCTGACACTTTCCTGGCTTGATAGTCAGTCCTGCTTGGTGAATTCGCCTGAGCACCTCCTCGAGATGCTGCAGGTGTTCCTCCCAGGAGAAACGGAAGATGGCAATGTCATCCAAGTACGCCACGGCGTACTTCTCCAGTCCCTGAAGCAGGAGGTTGACCATCCGCTGGAAAGTGGCAGGGGCATTCTTCATGCCGAAGGGCATGACCGTGGACTCGTACAGTCCGAAGGGCATGATAAAGGCGGACTTCTCCTGCGCCTCGGGGCTCAGGGGAATCTGCCAGTATCCTCTACTCAAATCCATTATTGTCAGGTATTTTGCGCCAGCTAACTTCTCAAGCAGCTCCTCGATGCGCGGCATGGGGTGCGCGTCAGAGGCTGTAATGGCGTTGAGCCCCCTGTAGTCCACGCAGAACCGGATGGTCCGGTCCTTCTTTGGCACGAGAACTACAGGTGAGGCCCACGCACTCTTTGACCGTCGAATCACCCCCAGCTGTAACATCTCATCAATCTCTTGGCGCATAATCTGCTGCACCTGGTCAGAGATTCGATAGGGTGTTCGCCGTAGTGGGGCATGATTCCCGGTGTCCACCTCGTGGACTGCTAACTCAGTCCTCCCAGGTCGGTTGGAGAACACGACCCGGAAGGGTTCCAGTGTGGTTTGTAACTGCACCCGCTGGGGTTCAGTTAATGAGGCGCTTACCTCCACGTCCTCGATGGACCCATTGGCCTTGGCTTGGACCAGCATGTCCAGGAGGGTGTCTTCCTCACCATCTTCGGGCAAGCTGCAGACCGGTAGGACGAAAGGTTCACGTTCGTGATGAGCCTTCATCATGTTGACGTGAAAGGCCTTTCGCCTACCCCGAGCGTGGTCAAGCGTGACCACGTAAGTGACCGGGTTGAGCTGTTGGTGGACGACGTACGGGCCCTCCCAGGCTGCCTGAAGCTTATCCGTTGGTACGGGGACCAGCACCCACACCTTTTGACCCACGTGGTAGGTCCGCTCCCGGGCGTTCTGGTCGTACCAGTGCTTCTGATCAGCCTGAGCCTGCGTCATGTTGTCATGCACCAACTGCGTAAAGGTCTGCATCTTGTCACGGAAGCGCATGACATACTCCGCTATGGACACTTCAGAAGGGTTCGGCTCCTCTTCCCAGGATTCTCTTACCAACCCAAGGGGTCCCCGGACTCGCCTGCCGTACAGGAGCTCGAAGGGGGAGAACCCCGTCGAGGCCTGCGGAACCTCTCGGTAAGCGAATAGCAGGTGTGGGAGGTACCGCTCCCAGTCGCGCCCTTGAGTCTCAACCAGCATGCGTAGCATCTGTTTGAGGGTACCATTGAAGCGTTTACACAAGCCATTGGTCTGTGGGTGATACGCACTCGATACCAGGTGCTTCACCTGCATTCTCTTACAGAGAGCCTCCATTAGGCGAGACATAAATTGGGTCCCTTGATCAGTAAGCATTTCCCTGGGAAATCCTACACGTGAAAAGATGGCCAACAGGGCATCTGCCACCTTATCTGCCCTAGTTGAGGACAGAGCTACTGCCTCTGGGTACCGGGTAGCGTAGTCTACCACAGTAAGGATGTATTGCTTTCTGTCATGATCCCAATGGCAGGGGATCACTAAAGGACAAGCACAGATACAAACAAGCTCTAGGGCGATGGAACCTGAGCTGACCGCGACCCTGAACCTAACACACAAATAAAAGTAGCCGGGGAACGTGCCTACGATGATCCTAGACGTCTCGCTCCAGCCGAAGATCTAACTTCCCCTATTAGAAGAAACACAGACCTCTCTTGCCTCCAGAGAAATCCCCCACAGAAATAGCAGCCCCCCACATATAATGACGGTGAAATGAGAGGAAAGCACATACGCAGTATGAAAACAGTTTCAGCAAAATGAGGCCCGCTAAAGCTAGATAGCAGAGGATACAAAAGTGAACTGCGCGGTCAGCGAAAAACCCTTCAAAAAACCATCCTGAAATTACTTGAACTCATGTGCCAACTCATGGTACATGAGGAGCAATTTCAGCCCACTAGAGCAACCAGCAGCAAGAATCACATATCTGCAGGCTGGACTAAAAACCAAATAAAGCAAAACACCAAAACAGGAAAATCCAAACTTAGCTTGACCAGAAGGTTCTAGGAGCAGGGAGCAGAGGTAACAAGACACACTGGATACATTGATAACCGGCGAGGAAATGCCAGCAAAGCCAGGTTAAATAGGAAACTCCCATATGCTGATGGAACAGGTGGAACCCAGAAACCCAGGAAAGACAAGTCACCCAGTACCATCAGCAACCACCAGAGGGAGCCCAAAAACAGAACTCACAACAGTACCCCCCCTTGAGGAGGGGTCACCGAACCCTCACGAGAACCACCAGGGCGACCAGGATGAGCCCTATGAAAAGCGCGAACCAAATCATCAGCATGAACATCCGAGGCAACCACCCAAGAATTATCCTCCTGACCATAACCCTTCCACTTGACCAAATACTGGAGTTTCCGTCTGGAAACACGAGAATCCAAGATCTTCTCCACAACATACTCCAATTCTCCCTCCACCAACACTGGAGCAGGAGGCTCAAGCGAAGGAACAACAGGTACCTCATACTTCCGCAACAACGACCGATGAAACACATTATGAATAGCAAACGATGCCGGGAGATCCAAACGAAACGACACAGGGTTAAGAATTTCCAAGATCCTATAGGGACCGATGAACCGAGGCTTGAACTTAGGAGAAGAGACCTTCATAGGAACAAAACGAGAAGACAACCACACCAAGTCACCAACAAGAAGTCGAGGACCCACGCGGCGACGGCGATTAGCAAACTGCTGAGCCTTCTCCTGGGACAACTTCAAATTGTCCACCACATGACTCCAAATCCGATGCAACCTATCCACCACCATGTCCACTCCAGGACAATCAGAAGGTTCCACCTGACCAGAGGAAAAACGAGGATGAAACCCCGAATTACAAAAGAAAGGAGAAACCAAGGTAGCAGAACTAGCCCGATTATTAAGGGCAAACTCGGCCAGCGGCAAAAAGGTAACCCAGTCATCCTGATCAGCAGAAACAAAACACCTTAAATAAGTTTCCAAGGTCTGATTAGTTCGTTCAGTCTGGCCATTCGTCTGAGGATGGAATGCAGACGAAAAGGACAAATCAATGCCCATCTTAGCACAGAACGTCCGCCAAAATCTAGACACACACTGGGATCCCCTGTCAGAAACGATGTTCTCAGGAATCCCATGCAAACGAACCACATTCTGAAAAAATAGAGGGACCAACTCAGAGGAGGAAGGCAACTTAGGCAAGGGTACCAGATGAACCATTTTAGAAAAGCGATCACACACAACCCAGATGACGGACATTTTTTGAGAGACAGGGAGATCCGAAATAAAGTCCATGGAAATGTGCGTCCAAGGCCTCTTCGGGATAGGCAAAGGTGACAACAATCCACTGGCCCGAGAACAGCAAGGCTTAGCCCGAGCACAAACCTCACAAGACTGCACAAAAGAACGCACATCCCTCGACAAGGAAGGCCACCAAAAAGACCTGGCCACCAAGTCTCTAGTACCAAATATTCCAGGATGACCTGCCAACGCAGAAGAATGGACCTCGGAGATGACTCTACTGGTCCAATTATCCGGAACAAACAGTCTCTCAGGCGGACAACGATCAGGTTTACCCGCCTGAAACTCCTGCAAAGCACGTCGCAAGTCTGGGGAGACAGCAGACAAAATCACCCCATCCCTAAGAATACCAGAGGGCTCAGAATTTCCAAGGGAGTCAGGCACAAAACTCCTAGAAAGAGCATCCGCCTTCACATTCTTTGAACCTGGCAGGTATGAAACCACAAAATTGAAACGAGAGAAAAACAGTGACCAACGAGCCTGTCTAGGATTCAGACGCCTGGCAGACTCAAGGTAAATCAAATTTTTGTGATCAGTCAAGACCACCACACGATGTCTAGCACCCTCTAGCCAATGACGCCACTCCTCAAATGCCCACTTCATGGCCAAAAGTTCCCGATTACCAACATCATAATTCCGCTCAGCCGGCGAAAACTTTCTAGAAAAAAACGCGCATGGCTTCATCACTGAGCCATCGGAGCTTCTCTGTGACAAAACCGCCCCCGCTCCAATCTCGGAAGCATCAACCTCAACCTGAAAAGGGAGCGAAACATCAGGCTGACGCAACACAGGAGCAGAAGAAAACCGGCGCTTAAGTTCCTGAAAGGCCTCCACAGCCGCAGGGACCAATTAGCAACATCAGCACCCTTCTTAGTCAAATCCGTCAAAGTCTTAACAACACTAGAAAAATTAGTTATAAAACGACGATAGAAATTAGCAAAGCCCAAGAACTTCTGTAGACTCTTAAGAGATGTAGGCTGCGTCCAGTCACAAATAGCCTGAACCTTGACGGGATCCATCTCAATAGTAGAAGGGGAAAAAATATACCCCAAGAAAGAAATCTTCTGGACTCCAAAGAGACACTTTGAGCCTTTTACAAACAAGGAATTGGCCCGCAGGACCTGAAACACCTTCCTGACCTGCTGAACATGAGACTCCCAGTCATCAGAAAAAAACAAAATATCATCCAAATACACAATCATAAATTTATCCAGATATTCACGGAAAATATCGTGCATAAAGGACTGGAAGACTGAAGGAGCATTAGAAAGTCCAAAAGGCATTACCAAATACTCAAAATGGCCCTCAGGCGTATTAAATGCGGTTTTCCACTCATCACCTTGCTTTATTCGTATAAGATTATACGCACCCCGAAGATCAATCTTAGTGAACCATTTAGCCCCCTTAATGCGAGCAAACAAATCAGTCAACAATGGCAAAGGATACTGATATTTTACGGTAATCTTATTCAAAAGACGATAATCTATACAAGGCCTCAAGGAACCATCTTTTTTGGCCACGAAAAAAAAACCTGCTCCCAAAGGGGACAAAGATGGACGGATATGTCCCTTTTCCAAGGACTCCTTAACATAATCCCGCATAGCAGTATGCTCTGGCACTGACAGATTGAACAAACGACCTTTAGGAAATTTACTGCCTGGAATTAAATTTATAGCACAATCGCAATCCCTGTGAGGAGGAAGCGAACTGAGCTTAGGCTCCTCAAAAACATCCCGATAGTCAGACAAAAACACAGGAATCTCAGAAGGAGTAGATGAAGCGATAGAAATTGGAGGTGCATCATCATGAACCCCCTGACAACCCCAGCTTAACACAGACATTGATTTCCAGTCAAGGACTGGATTATGAGTTTGTAACCATGGCAGACCAAGTACTAGGACATCATGCAAATTATACAGTACCAGGAAGCGAATCACCTCCTGATGAACGGGAGTCATACGCATGGTCACTTGTGTCCAGTACTGAGGTTTATTCATAGCCAAAGGTGTAGAGTCAATTCCCTTCAAAGGAATAGGGACTTCCAGAGGCTCCAGACTAAACCCACAGCGATTGGCAAATGACCAATCCATAAGACTCAGGGCAGCGCCTGAATCCACATAGGCATCGACGGAAATGGATGATAATGAACAAATCAGAGTCACAGACAGAATGAACTTAGACTGTAGAGTACTAATGGCAACAGACTTATCAACCTTTTTTGTGCGTTTAGAGCATGCTGATATAACATGAGCTGAATCACCACAATAAAAGCACAACCCTTTTTTCCGCCTATACTTTTGCCGTTCACTTCTGGACTGAATTCTATCACATTGCATTATCTCAGGTGACGGTTCAGACGACACCGCCAAATGATGCACAGGTTTGCGCTCACGTAAACGCCGATCAATCTGAACAGCCATAGTCATAGACTCATTCAGACCAGCAGGCGCAGGGAACCCCACCATAACATCTTTAATGGCCTCAGAAAGGCCATCTCTAAACTTTGCAGCCAGAGCGCACTCATTCCACTGAGTAAGTACCGACCACTTCCGAAATTTTTGACAATAAATTTCTGCTTCATCTTGCCCCTGAGAGAGGGCCAACAAAGCTTTTTCAGCCTGAATCTCTTGGTTAGGTTCCTCATAGAGCAAACCCAATGCCAGAAAAAACGCATCCGCATTAAGCAACGCAGGGTCCCCTGGTGCCAATGCAAATGCCCAATCCTGAGGGTCACCCCGCAGGAAAGATATAATTATCTTGACTTGCTGAGCAGGGTCTCCAGAGGAGCGAGATTTCAAAGAAAGAAACAACTTGCAATTGTTCCTAAAATTCAGAAAACGAGATCTATCTCCAGAAAAAAACTCTGGGACAGGAATTCTAGGTTCAGACATAGGAGCATGTACAACAAAATCCTGTATATTTTGAACCTTAGTGGCAAGATTATTCAGGCTGGAAGCCAAACTCTGGACGTCCATGATAAACAGCTGGGATCAAAGCCATTCAAAGATTAAGAGGAGGAGGAAGTAGCCAGGCTGCAATAAGGCTAGGCAGCAAACTCTGAGGGAAAGAGAAAAAAAAAAAAAACTTCCTCAGACTACTTATCCTCCTACTTCAGCCAATACAATTAACACTTTGTGGTCCGGTTATACTGTCATGATCCCAATGGCAGGGGATCACTAAAGGACAAGCACAGATACAAACAAGCTCTAGGGCGATGGAACCTGAGCTGACCGCGACCCTGAACCTAACACACAAATAAAAGTAGCCGGGGAACGTGCCTACGATGATCCTAGACGTCTCGCTCCAGCCGAAGATCTAACTTCCCCTGTTAGAAGAAACACAGACCTCTCTTGCCTCCAGAGAAATCCCCCACAGAAATAGCAGCCCCCCACATATAATGACGGTGAAATGAGAGGAAAGCACATACGCAGTATGAAAACAGTTTCAGCAAAATGAGGCCCGCTAAAGCTAGATAGCAGAGGATACAAAAGTGAACTGCGCGGTCAGCGAAAAACCCTTCAAAAAACCATCCTGAAATTACTTGAACTCATGTGCCAACTCATGGTACATGAGGAGCAATTTCAGCCCACTAGAGCAACCAGCAGCAAGAATCACATATCTGCAGGCTGGACTAAAAACCAAATAAAGCAAAACACCAAAACAGGAAAATCCAAACTTAGCTTGACCAGAAGGTTCTAGGAGCAGGGAGCAGAGGTAACAAGACACACTGGATACATTGATAACCGGCGAGGAAATGCCAGCAAATCCAGGTTAAATAGGAAACTCCCATATGCTGATGGAACAGGTGGAACCCAGAAACCCAGGAAAGACAAGTCACCCAGTACCATCAGCAACCACCAGAGGGAGCCCAAAAACAGAACTCACAACAGCTTTCCAGAGCTGCTGGGGACGGCCAGCGGGCCCACAATGTTTACCGTGATCCTCTGGAAAGGCTCCTCTATCACTGGCAAAGGGATCAGGGGTGCCTTAAGAGCAGGCCCCGCTTTCCCCACCCTTTGACAGGTGACACAGGAGCGGCAGTAGTTTGACACATCTGTCCCCATCTTAGGCCAATAGAAGTATTGAGACAGCCGGGCCTTAGTTTTGCTGATCCCCAAGTGTCCAGCTAGCGGGATCTCATGGGCAATCCGCAACAACTCACCCCGGAATTGCTGCGGGACGACCAGCTGTCTTTCCCTCAACCACTCCTTTTGTGATTCTCCGGGTACTGTCTCCCGGTACAACCTTCCTTGTTCCCAGAACACCTTCTCCTTATCAGCCTCGGAGAAGTGCGTCCCGGCACGTTGTCTCAAACTCTCTAGGCTCACATCTGTGTGCAGAGCGGCCTGAAACTCCTGGCTAGGGGAAGCCAAAAGCGACGTCAGGGTCCCTTCCCCACGGGAACCCTCTTGGACCTGCTCTGGGTCCACCTCTGGTTCAGTCATAGTGATGACTGAGGAGGGTCCGGAAGGAAGACAGTTATCTGCGTTCCGGGCACTCTGACTGCGGGTGACAGCAGCTACGTAGGCTGTCTCCCCGGGGGTTTCTACAGGCCCATCAGCCGATGCTGCTATGGGCTCTACCTCCCCATCCACCCCCAACACTCCAGGGGCAGTGCTACTTATGGGCCAGTTACCTTCCTCGGTGGCACTGGTCACTTTCATGGCGTCACCTTCCTCACGGTTCCCATGCATCTCCCCATTTCCTGTAGCACCGACACTTGCCCCTGTTAGGGGTTCCTCAGCCGTCTCACTCCGCAGAGCGACGTGGCTGGGCACGCCTGTACCTATGGACACATTAACCTTCACAGAAAAATCATTATCAGGTTCAGCTGGCACAGGTACAACATTTTCACCATCAATCCTAGGAAAAGAATGGTTATTAGATGCATCATTACAAGATAAAGCATGGTCAGGTAACACATGCGATTTCCCAACATTATCATCATCAGGGTTAACTTTACCCTCATTAGTAGATTGGGGAGGGGTATCAGGGACGTAGTATGCAACCATCCTCCCCAAGTCAGTCCCCAACAAAACATCAGTGGGCAAATTATCAGACAGCCCCACTTCCTTCACCCCGCTCCCGGCACCCCAATCAATAAAAACCCAGGCCATCGTTAAGGGACAGCTGATGCCCCCAATCCCAGTGACAGTTAGGGTTTTCCCCGGAATGATTTCTTCAGGGGCCGCCAGTTTGGGTCGGATGAGGGTTCGTTCAGCCCCGGTGTCCTTGAGACCTGTAGCAACATGGCCCCCCACAGTGACGGGCTGTACGTTGTCACACACCCTCCCAACCACACCACCCACCAAAAGAACTGCTGCATTAGACCCTGGGGCCTTGGCTGGGGTGTTCTTCTGCTTGGTTGGGCAGGAGAGACTGATATGACCAGTCTGATTGCAGGTGTAACACTTGCGAGGTTCGGTGGTAGGTCTGGTGTTGTTGGCTACGGGGACAGGACCTCTGGTGTGTTGGCTGGCAGGGGTACTGGCGTTGGTTGCAGGCTTACCCCCTCTCCAGCTGGTGGTGACTGGCTTCCGCACTTCCGATCTACGGTTGGCCTCATAGGCATCGGCAATCTGCGCTGCTTTCGTCACGTCTTTGGGTTCTCTGTCCATCACGAACTGTCGCACCTCAGCTGGGCAAAGATGAAAGAACTGGTCTTTGATCATCAGGTCTCGCAGCTGTGCAAAGGTGGTCACTGACTGTCCTTGGGTCCACTGGTCAAAGTGGGTCCCCAGTCCATGCACCACATCACTGTAACTGTCGTGTGGGCCACATTGGAGGGTCCGGAACTTTCTACGGTACACCTCGGGTGTAAGCTGGTACTTGGCTATCAGAGCCTGCTTGATGGCCTCATAGTCACCATCTTGTTCTTGAGGGAGGGCAGCAAATGCCTCCAGAGCTTTACCTCTCAGCCCTGGTGTCAGGTATCGTGCCCATTCATCTGTAGGCAGCCGGTACTGTCTGCAGGCTTTCTCAAAGGCCCGCAGAAAAGTGTCCAAGTCCCTGTCCTTCTCCATAACAGGAAAGTGATCGGGCCGGGGCTTAGGTATCTGAGCGCTGCTGGGCTCACGGCTGGACTGGGACGACCCCTGCCTTTGCAGTTGGGCTAACTGCAGCTGGTACTCCCGTTCCGCTTGCCGCTCGGCTCGGGCCTCTCTCTCGGCTTGCTGGGCCTCCTGCCGGTATTGCTGAATCAGCTGCCGACGTCCCTCATGGTCGTCAGTGGGGAATTCTTTCAAGGCCGCCTGCATGTGGGGGTCCAATTCGCCCGGATCGCTAACAGGGCCAGCATTCAGTGGTTGGACCTCTGCTGCAGCACCATGCTCGCTGGTGCTGGCTTCTGTGGCCTCTGGGCTCTGTGACCTGGCTTGGTCAGCTTCAAATTGCACCAGGTCAGCGACCATTTGAGCCTTGGACTTGTCCTGGGGGTTCAGGCCATGGTACATGCATATCCCAGCAAGAATGTCCTTCTTCTGCTGGTTGTACCAGGCTTCCCCTTTCGCAGCCATGGTTGCCAAATAAAAGATAGGATAGAAAAACGAAGAGAAAGGGAAGGGATAATTACCAGTACGCAATTGTCTCAAGACTAATAAAACACTGAGTTCGTTCTCCAAACTTATTTGCGCAGAGTCCTCGCAAGAACTTTCTGCAAGTTTTTAGTGAGAGGAATGATTACTCAAACCAAATCACTAATGCTCTAAGATATCCCACCGCCTTGCCACCAATTGTCACGATTCCCCTGACCGCTGTCACCAATTGGTCAGGATTCACACCGTGACCGTCACCCCTACGTCACGGGTCGAGGTGACTTTAGGCCAACAGACGGCTATCACATGTGCAGGGGGGCTTATCTTAGTTATCCCTCCACTGCTAACAATGTGATGAGAAAACACACACAAGGCTATTGACCTCTTAGTTTACAGCAGGGGCTTATTTTAGGTATCCCACTGCTTTTCTATATACCACGAACTGCAGGGATTTATGTATATCCCGCTTACAGTTCCGCTTAACACTTGCAGCTCTCTGGCGCCCCGCTTACTCTCAGGTCAGATTAGGTACTGCACCCTGGGTAATTAGTCGCCAGAAAGGCTGCCTGCTATGTACTGGCTATTGGGCACGCTGCAGCGATGCGATAACTACTCCCACACAGGCAGGAACAATAATTATGAACCCCGCAGTTGCAACAGCATAACCCCAAAAGTCAGCACCCTCTTGGTATCACTGCCACCAGCTTCGATTAAACGGGTCCGAAGCTAACCCAACACAGTAGCGTAATTCTCTTCAAGAGACAGGGTACGGCTTTTAGAGCATGGAGAAATGAACTAACATATAATAGTATATCCCATTAAAAATTAGGCAGTGCTTTATCAAAAATATTTTATAAAGATGTTACAAATGAGACAATTGCAAATATGTACAATGGTAATTATGAAATAAACAGGGTTTAAATGAGAAAAGTATCACTCACATGTTCAACGCATGACAGGCAACCCAGGCTAGTGCAGTTTCCATACATCCCAGTCCATGGGATGTACTCAGCTCTTCCAGGACAATAGGACAAAAAGTCCAGAAGAAGAAATCCAGCAGAAGGACTGACCTGGGGCTCCTGCCACAAACTTAATACCTTAAGGCTTTGACATCACAGAAGGGCTGGCTTATCCAGACCCTCCTCTCTCTACATTCTGAGTACTACTACTTGCTATAACTTCGCTACAAAACATGACAGAGTCAGACCAAACCTATCATTCATCTCGGATTAACGTGAGCATTCTAATGAGATCAAATATGTCCTATCTGGGATACATATTTACAGAGAAAACCCTACTTCTTTACCAGACGGAGTTAGAAGCCCGAGTTTCATGGGATGTGTAGATACACCGAGTGAGACTAAGAATATATATTTTCGTATTTCTAGCTTAAATCGTTTGCCTAATATCTAACAAAAACTAAACAAAGAATCTTTCATGAATTTTTGGAGCCACTTTTCCAGTTCTAACTAGTGGAAGATTCTAACCCGGTCGTAAATACCGTTCGGCCATAAAACTCCCCACACTCTCTGAGAAGGAAAGCCAGGAATTTGCAGTTACAAACTGTTGCTCCAAGAAGGGGGGCTTAGCCCACGCAGGCTAGCAAGAGAACTACTTATTATATTTCATACCATATCGTGACAGTGGCACATACCTCCCGTCGACTACACACCCTTTAGCCATGCTACACCTTATAGTAATTTTTAATATCAATAGTTCCCTGGATACAGGAAGATGAAAAGCTGTCAGGGAAATCCCCATTATATTAATATCAACATCAGTAGTCCCACAGAGAAGAAAAATATTAATGTTATAAAAATCACAATGGAGCATTTACAGTACATCATGAGCAGTGATGTGCAGCTGTATGCAGCATAAGTTTGAGATGAGGAGTGCTATGGGTTAACATTTCAATCCACATGCATGCGCCGGAGGAGCTGCTAATGCGTTTTTTTTCCTTAGAATTTTTGTATCTTTTTGAAAATTTGATATGTATAAATGGATTGTTTTGCTTGAGATTTTAAAAATAATATATTTTGATTTTAGGGGTGTTTTTGTTAACCACTAAAAAAATTGTAACTAATAATCACTGAAAGAATCAAGATATTTTGAAAATTGTGTTCCCATTTTGTAATCATTTGCATATCATTAACAGGTCTATGAATCCTAGGATTTTCATTACTCCACAGCTTTTCCTTTTTGGTTGTCGTGCTGGTAACTTGCACACATTCCTATGCCATCCTACTCACTGTGTTAACCGCTTTACTTCATACAGTGTCAGGCCATCGCACTGAACTGCCATGCAGCATCTGCAACTCTACTGCATTCCCCTGTTGCTGGAGAGTCCCTGCCTGGCTAAAGGGAGGTATGGCCAGACTCTGCAGGAATTTAACCTGCTGTGTCCTTCAGAATTTTGCTTCCCTGGCCTATCCTCTGCCAGCAGTGGCTATATTAGGCAGCTCCTCCCTTGAAACCTTGCCTAAACTTACGTTTCTAATGTGAAGTCAGTCTGTAGTTACCTTTATTGGTGCTATGCTATATTGTTTAGTCTCTTGTGTTACCGACCCGGCTTGCTTGCTCATCTAGTCTGAGCTCTACGCCTGTCTGGGCACATGGAGAGGTAAATCACTAAAGTTAGGGACTACGTATCATGATAAGTTTACACTTTTTGATGAAAAAAACAACATAACCTGTACTTCATCTTTTTTGTATAAATCATTTTTATTGGTCACAACAATAAAGAAAAAGGTAAACAGTACAAACTGGTAAATCTGTGCAATGATAGGCAGTAGTTTTAAGTCGAACAAGAGGAACAGAGATACAGCATTTATGTCTTATGATTTAACTTTCTGATTAATAATGCTCTTGGCTATCCCGAGATTATGAGTAGATAACAATAAAGAACAGCCGGGATGGTTGGTAACCATTGTTAGATTCCTTTGTGAATATTTAAAATACAATATGAATAATCAAACTAGATAAGAGGAGGACAAACATAGAAAGTAAGAAAGGGGAAAGAAAAGAGGGTAGGAAGAAGAAGAGAGGGATGGATGAGGGTGAGAGGAATTCAGGGAAGGAGTGTGGCTGCCCCCGTACCCCAGCGGACAGGACGCACGCCCAGGAACGGCCCGGAAGTACACAAAAATAAGCCACATAGTGTGTCGGGTTCTGGAAACCGAGAGATCTAGTTCAGGAGTTTCCCTAAAAGCGATCCACGGGGCCCATGTGTTGTAGATTTTTCCTACGTTACCTGGTGACTGGTTTATCAACTGCTCCATTCTATATATGTTATTAAGTTCTGCCACAAATTCTGTACGGGAAGGAAATTTTTCTTGTTTCCAAAACCGAGGGATTAGATTTCTGACTGCGGTAAGAAAGTGTCTGAGGATTCCCCTCTTGAACCTCGATATTGACAAGTCGCATAGAGACAACAATGCTATACTTGGTGAAGGCTGGATCTGTGTGATAGACAGCTTATTATGAAGTTCGAAGACAGCCAACCACAAATCCTTTATGGGGGGGCAGTCCCACCAGATATGTATGTAAGAGCCTATTTCCTTTAGACATCTCCAGCAGGTGTCAGGGGTCGTGGGGAACACCGCATGCACCATGGAGGGGCATCTATACCATCTTGCTAGAATCCTATAGCTCCTCTCCTGTGATACCGCGCATAATGACGATCTGGACGAGAAGAGAAGAATTTTTCCCCTGTCTTCAGATGACAAGGGCCTTCCCAGATCGCCCTCCCATTTCGAGAAAAACAATGGCCAACCCTGCAATGGAGCCCTCCCCTCTTGGAAGATTTTATATAGCAGCGAGACAGTATGATCCGGGGGGTTTGCTGATATACAAAGCATCTCAAAGGGAGTTAGCGGTCTGTTGATATTAGTTTGTTTAGAGATTGAGTGGATGTAACTTTTTAGTTGTTCATAGAAGAACCAATCAATAGAGTGAGATTCCTCCTCTGGGAATAATTCCCGAAGGGACTTCATCCCAGTTTCTTTTAGGTAGTCGTGGATGATGGGTTTGGAATCTTTTCTCTTGTTTAGAAATGTCTCTCTATTCAGCCCCGCCGGAAATGCAGAATTGTCATAAATTGGAATTAAGGGGCCCGGGAGAGTTGTGATCTGAAGGTCTTTGTTTCGGTTTTTAATAAGAAGCAATATGTTTCGCGTGAGGAAGGGTATGTAAGTGCCTGGTCCTAGCCCCCTACCTCCTGTCCAAAGGACAACTTGGGAGTCGCATCCGTTAAGATCGTTTTCTAGGTTTACCCACTTTTTGTTTTTACTGTGATAAAGGTCTAGGATACAGGTTCCCATTGATGCATAACTATAAATCGCGAGATCCGGGAGACCCAATCCACCTGTCAGTTTAGATCTACTTAATGTTGTATATGAAATACGTGCCCGATTATGAGACCAAATAAAACGAGTGATTATTTGTTTGAGGCGGGAAAAGAAGGAAGCTGGTAGGGGGATTGTTTGAAAAAAATATAAGAGGCGAGGCAGGAGGTCCATCTTTACTGCATTGATCCTACCCAGCCATGACAATTGGAGCCTGTGCCATTTCTCCAAGTCTGAGTTTGTTTTCTGCAGGGTTGGCCCAAGGTTGGTTTCAAACAGTTTAGACGTTTTGCTTGTAATTTTAATACCTAAATAAGTAAGGGAGTCAAAGCACCATTTAAATGGGAAGGTCTTCCTTAATTGATCTACCAAAGGGAGTTGGAGTGAAATGTTTAGGATTTCGGATTTATGGGAATTCATTTTGAAATTACTTAGGTGACCGAATTTATGTAGCTCCGAAATGATGTTTGGTAGGCTCGTAGAGGGGGACGTAATGTATAGCAGGATGTCATCTGCAAAAAGTGCTAGCTTATGTTCTTCAGAACGTAGTTTTATACCCTTAATTGATGAGTTGTTTCTCAAGGCCACAGCTAAATGCTCCATTGTTAGGATATATAAAAGGGGAGAGAGTGGGCACCCCTGCCTTGTACCATTTCTGATCGGGAACATATCCGATAATGTGCCGTTTACCTTGACCTGAGCACTAGGAGAAGAGTACAGGGCAGAGATCCTACGCAGCATGTTTTCTTTTAGGCCAATTTCCTCTAGGGTCTGAGAAATAAATTCCCAATGGACCCGGTCAAAGGCCTTTTCAGCATCAATTGACATGATACACAGGGGGTCCCCCTCTCTGCCCGCTCTGTCAATTAGAGAGATAGTTCGGATTGTGTTGTCCCTCGCCTCTCGTCCTGGAACGAAGCCCACCTGGTCCTGGTTGATTAGTTTTGGTAAAAGGGGACATAATCTATTGGCTAACATTTTTGCATATATTTTAATATCTAGGTTTATTAAAGAGATCGGGCGGTAATTATCGCATGTAGAAGGGTCCTTGCCCGGCTTAGGGAGAACTGTTATGTGAGCGATGAGTGCCTGTGTAGGGAACGAGCCCCCAAGAGAGACATAATTACAAGCCTTCAGAAATATTGGACTAAGCAGAGTGTTGAACGACTTGTAGAAGCCTGCTGAGAACCCATCAGGGCCCGGGCTCTTGCCCTGTTTCAGGGCGCCGATGGTTTCAGAAACCTCCTCCACTGAGAATTCCTTTTCAAGATCAAGTAGGTCACCTTCAGGCAAAGTGGGTAATTTATGTTCCTGTAAATATGATTTGATTTTATTACGGAGAGAATGTAGTGGAGCCTCTTTATAGTGACCCGCTATATTATATAGAGATTTGTAGTATTCGCTAAAGTTGGAAAGAATATCTCTGGTATTAAACACTTTCTTCCCCTCTTTGTTTTTAATAAAAGGAATGTAGGTATTGGGATTACGTTGATTGAGGGCTCTGGCCAAGAGTCTACCACTTTTATTGCCGAGCTGGTAGAAGCGGCTCTTGAGTCTTTCTCTGAGGCATTTGGATTTTTGATCTATTATAGATAGCAGTTTTTGTCTGGCCGAGGAGAGCCTAGCAAATGTGCTGGCCTCAAGGTCTCGCTTATGTTTGTTTTCTAATTGGTGGATTTGTTCTGTTAAGCTAAGTATTTCCGCCGCTCTTTCTTTTTTTAGCCTAGCGCCATGAGAAATGAGGACGCCTCTTATTACACTTTTCAAAGCCTCCCATTTTAAAGTGGGGGACGTGGTGTCTTCCTCGTGGTCAGTCAGGAAATCTGTGATTGTTTGATCAATCTTGGATTTACATATGGGATCCTGTAACAGGTTTTCATTCAGGCGCCAGGAGAAACCTGGTCTCGAGGCAGAATGAAGTGAGATTGTTAGGTAAATAGGAGCGTGATCTGACCACAGTATCGACCCCACGTCCGCCTTCACCTGCATATCAAGCAACTTATGTGAAACGAAAAAATAGTCTATTCTACTGTAGGTGTTATGTATTTTTGAGAAAAAGCTATAGTCCTTAGTTGTTGGGTTGAGAACCCTCCAAACATCTACTAGTCTCAAGCTGCGTAGCTGGGATCTTATTTTTTTAATAGAAGATGTAGGATATGAGGACTTACCTGAAGAGACATCCACCGCAGGGTTCATAGAGATATTAAAGTCGCCCCCAAGTATCACAGGAGAGGAACCAGCAAACTCCTCGAGACGTCTTTTGCATTCGGCTCCAAACTTCTGTTGCCCTTGGTTTGGGAAATATACGTTAGCAATTACAAGTTTATGTGCTGCCCATGTGATGAGTAGGAAGATATATCTGCCGTTTTTGTCAATTTGTGAGTCTAAGATCTCAGGCACAAAGGATTTGTGGAAGGCTATTGAGACACCTTTTGACTTTGAGAATGGATTTGGGCAGTGATACCATTTAGGATAATTTTTCGTGATACAGTGTGGCACCACACCAGTTTTGAAATGTGTCTCTTGGAGCAGTAGCACAGAGACCCTCTGTTTGTGGCTATCAAATAAGACCCGCCGTCTTTTTTCTGGTATATTTAGCCCCTTAACGTTGAAGGAGCAAAATTTGATTTCATCCATTATCAAATACCTTTATGCCATTCCGCAGTGCCATGCGCCCCATCCGCCAGAACACGCGACAGCCAGGGGTAGTAGGGAAGAGACAATAGGAGGGAAGGGAAAAAGACGGGGTAGAGAAGAAATAATAGAACATGGAAAACATAAAAGCAGGTGCGTTAGGATTGACGCACCAGGTCAGACTATACATCTGTGTAGTTAGGGCAAAAGAATGGAGAAGGAGAAGTCTCCTCCCCTCCCCTCACCCGTGCACCTTAGGTGGATAAGGGAAGCCAAGGGAAACACTGACCCCCCCAGCCCCCCGAACTTGATAAGTCCCATAAACGAGAACTTGGAAACATGTAACATCGAGTTAAACAGAATAGTGGCCCTTGCACCAGCGAGGCGTCCCGCATGCCATCAGAGAACACAGGTGGAAAAAAAAAAAAAAGGGGGGGGGGAGGGGGGATTTAGGGGAGAGGGAAGGAGGACAAATTCACCGATGACAGGCAGGACACCACATGCCTGGGTGCTCAAAGAATAGAATCAAACTTTCAAGGCAAGCCCATGGTGGGACAGACCTCCCCACCAGGAGACTCAGCCGATTAACAATAGGTGTTCATGAGACCACTCAACTGCAGCAGAGTATCTGAGTATATTGCAGCAATGAATAGAAACTAATTGAAACTAAGAAGAAAATGGAACAAGAGAAAAGAGAAGAACTTCATGGAGGATCTGAGGAGCTTTCGTTGGTATGACGATTCTTGGAACGGGGAACCTTGAGCCATCTTGGAGGAGCATCTGGAAGTGTCGGAGCCAGAGGCCAATCCGGAAGATCTATTAGTGGAAGTTTAAACGTGCCCAGGAAGTTAGCCAGGTCCCCAATCCGGCGAAAGTATGCGCTTTTGCCATTTTTGAATGCTGTTAGTTGGAACGGGAACCCCCACCTGTAGGGGATATCTCTTTCCTTGAGAACCTCCAGCAAGGGTTTCAGAGCTTTGCGTAAGAATAGAGTGCGCCTGGATAGATCTGACAGGAGTAGGATTGGATGGCCTTCAAACTGGAGGGATCCCTTTTTCCTAGAGGCCATCATGATGGCCTCCTTAATTCTGAAATAATG
Organism: Ranitomeya imitator; assembly: GCF_032444005.1. Taxonomy (NCBI): domain Eukaryota; kingdom Metazoa; phylum Chordata; class Amphibia; order Anura; family Dendrobatidae; genus Ranitomeya; species Ranitomeya imitator. Next base: position 646,179,722 of record NC_091283.1, on the reverse strand, counting down.
CACCCTGCAGATGACGTCTCTAGGGCGCACCTCAGACGTGGGTTTAGGACCAAGGGATCTATGAATCCTGTCGAACTCGATGGTGTTGTCCTCGTGATCGCCGAGAATGTCCAGAAATATTCTCTGAACTGTACGGTCTAGGTCCTGAGGACTGACAGATTCTGGGAGGCCACGTATACGGATATTGTTGCGCCTATTGCGATTCTCCAGGTCCTCAAGGCCAGATGACATTTCCTCCAGTTTCATGGTGTGGTCCATTAAAATTTCTCTGTGCGCCTGAAGTTCCTGTGAGATATCCTCTTGCGTCTTTTCCACGTCTTCTATACGCGATGTGAATTCTGTCTGTAAATTATGTATCTCCTTTTTGTACGAGTTCTCAAGCCTGCACGCAAAACTTTCCAGGTCTGTTTTAGTTGGGAGAGCTTTAATGTATTTACTCAGTTCAGCTATATTCATGTCCTCCGGCATGTCTCCAACTCCCCCACTGTTGTCTGTTGGTTTTTTAGGAGAGACATGTGAGATCTGTGGCTCTTTTGAGGAGGAACTATTTTTGTGCGGTGTTTGCGACATTGTTGATCTGGTGTTCCTTGTTTGAAGTGGCTGGTTTAAGAACCGTTCCATGTCCTCTATAGGAGGCTCCTTGTGTAAGCTTATGGGTTGCCCAGGAGTCTTCTTAGTTTTACCCATATATGTCTGCTGCTATTAATTGCCCGTGGTAGTGTTCAGGGGAACATGGGGGTGCAGCGGTCACCACATCAGACAAAGCCCCCCATCAGCAAGCCCCCTCCGAGGTGCATTAATTATGATTTTGGAGTTAGTGGGGCATATACAATGTCCTGGTCCAGGAAAAGGGAGCCTCTAGATGTTATAAACAATTCCAGCACTAGGTGTCACCAGAGGTCTGGGCTTATAAATTGTAGGCTTGTTACGTGGTGTGCTGAAATTCTTTTTTCTGATAATAATGTAAATAAGGCACAATGACAGCCCAGTAAAGGGCAATGGTAGGGTGGCTGCACCGCTTCTGCAGCAAGGATGACAGGCAAAGCAATATGCAGGGGTGCAGGGTATCTTGGGTACGTCCACCCTGAAATGGTGCTTCTCTATGAGGAGCCCCGTCCCCAAAATGGCGCCCACCCTCTCAGTGGCGGGAAAACAGTCAACGCTGATGGCACAATGGTGGGTGCCCCGGGGGTTCTCCTATCCCACCTATAACAGTCCTACCTTCCCTGCCTTCTTCTTTAGTGAGGCGCACTCCTCAGGGTTTCCCCAGCAGGGATTCCAGGATGCCCGCGGCGTTCTCTCTGTGGGCGCTCACCACGCGCCGCCTGCCGAGCCTCCCTGTGCCGTCTGCAGAGCCTGAGGGGATCAGTGGAGCGTGGTCCGTGCACTCCCCAGGGATTTACCCGCAGGGGTTCCAACCGAGCACGCCCGCGGCGTTCACCCCGCGGGTGCTCACCATGCGCTGTCTGCAGAGCCTCCCTGTGTCGTCTGCAGAGCCTGAGGGAGCCGGTGGAGTGCAGTCCGCGCGCTCCTCGGGGATTCACCCGCGGGGGTTCCAGCTGAGCACGCCTGCGGTGCTCTCTCGGTGGGCGCTGCGGGGAATCCAAGGGCGGGAGGGTCTCTCCTTCACTGCCCCCTCAGCTCGGCGGGGGTCCACGGGCTTCCTACCACCGCCGCTCACCTCGCCCTGCGCCGCCTGCTTTGTCAGTCTGTGCCCGGTGTGCTGAGCTGTAAGGCCGCTCTGGTTCTGCGGGACCGGTGTAGCGTCTCCTCGTGGAAGGGGGTCACCAGCTGAGCATCTCCCTTAGTCCAGATATATTGACCAGAAAGATTTGGTGGTCCACGTTCGATTAGGGTCTGGGGGAAGACCTTTTTTTCTCCTTTTTGCTGGAGGAGCTCTCCACCATGCGTCCTTCTTCGGCTGCTAGACACGCCCCTGTACTTCATCTTTTTAATGTATCTAGCAATAGTGGGATTTACATATTCACTAATCACAGTGTGTTATAACATCATGTATTTATACAGTTAGGGCCAGAAATATTTGGACAGTGACACAAGTTTTGTTATTTTAGCTGTTTACAAAAACATGTTCAGAAATACAATTATATATATAATATGGGCTGAAAGTGCACACTCCCAGCTGCAATATGATAGTTTCCACATCCAAATCGGAGAAAGGGTTTAGGAATCATAGCTCTGTAATGCATAGCGTCCTCTTTTTCAAGGGACCAAAAGTAATTGGACAATGGACTCTAAGGGCTGCAATTAACTCTGAAGGCGTCTCCCTCGTTAACCTGTAATCAATGAAGTAGTTAAAAGGTCAGGGGTGGATTCCAGGTGTGTGATTTTGCATTTGGAAGCTGTTGCTGTGAGCAGACAACATGCGGTCAAAGGAACTCTCAATTGAGGTAAAGCAGAACATCCTGAGGCTGAAAAAAAAGAAAAAATCCATCAGAGAGATAGCAGACATGCTTGGAGTAGCAAAATCAACAGTTGGGTACATTCTGAGAAAAAAGGAATTGACTGATGAGCTTGGGAACTCAAAAAGGCCTGGGCGTCCACGGATGACAACAGTGGTGGATGATAGCCGCATACTTAATTTGGTGAAGAAGAACCCGTTCACAACATCAACTGAAGTCCAGAACACTCTCAGTGAAGTAGGTGTATCTGTCTCTAAGTCAACAGTAAAGAGAAGACTCCATGACAGTAAATACAAAGGGTTCACATCTAGATGCAAACCATTCATCAATAACAAAAATAGACAGGCCAGAGTTAAATTTGCAGAAAAACACCTCAAGAGCCAGCTCAGTTCTGGAAAAGTATTCTATGGACAGAAAAGACAAAGATCAACCTGTACCAGAATGATGGGAAGAAAAAAGTTTGGAGAAGAAAGGGAACGGCACATGATCCAAGGCACACCACATCCTCTGTAAAACATGGTGGAGGCAACGTGATGGCATGGGCATGCATGGCTTTCAATGGCACTGGGTCACTTGTGTTTATTGATGACATAAGAGCAGACAAGAGTAGCCGGATTAATTCTGAAGTGTACCGGGATATACTTTCAGCCCAGATTCAGCCAAATGCTGCAAAGTTGATTGGACGGTGCTTCATAGTACAGATGGACAATGACCCCAAGCATACAGCCAAAGCTACCAAGGAGTTCATGAGTGCCAAAAAGTGGAACATTCTGCAATGGCCAAGTCAATCTCCAGATCTAAACCCAATTGAGCATGCATTTCACTTGCTCAAATCCAGACTTAAGACGAAAAGACTCACAAACAAGCAAGACCTGAAGGCTGCGGCTGTAAAGGCCTGGCAAAGCATTAAGAAGGAGGAAACCCAGCGTTTGGTGATGTCCATGGGTTCCAGACTTAAGGCAGTGATTGCCTCCAAAGGATTTGCAACAAAATATTGAAAATAAAAATATTTTGTTTGGGTTATGTTTATTTGTCCAATTACTTTTGACCTCCTAAAATGTGGAGTGTTTGTAAAGAAATGTGTACAATTCCTACATTTTCTATCAGATATTTTTGTTCAACCCTTCAAATTAAACGTTACAATCTGCACTTGAATTCTGTTGTAGAGGTTTCATTTCAAATCCAATGTGGTGGCATGCAGAGCCCAAATCGCGAAAATTGTGTCACTGTCCAAATATTTCTGGCCCTAACTGTATATAAACATACAGTCAATGGATAGTAAAAAGGAATCTCTTTATTTCTTGCATATTCTCTAGGCAACGGTATACAGCACCAAGGAAGAAAATGTATTATTGGTGAGCATCATAGTCATTTCTAAGAAATGGATCTTGAATAATATTGAGATTATCCAACATTAGCTCAATACATGACCCCATTCTTGTCAGTCCCAGTATATAAAATTGCCACCTGTAACAGCATTTCATATCCCTCTCTCGTTTGATTCTATGCTATCTTATACTATGAAAAAGATTCTATTATACTAGGAGGTCACACAAAGCTTTCTCATTCAGCTGCCTGTAATAGGAAAGTAGCCATGCTCACTATGGAAATTATCTACATTTTTCTCTCAGATCTCTGAAGGATCTATATACAGAGTTATACATTCAAGACCATTCCATACACAATAAAGTGATAATAGTTGTGGAGAGTTTTCACAGTATGTCAAATCACATGGGTTATGAAATCTAGTGCGAATCAACAGTGGAAATGATCATAGCGTTGCCCACTATTTGTGTTTTGTTAATTTACCGTATTTTTAATGTGCGTCTTTTGATGCTTGAGCATATAGTTCAAAGAGATAAAAGCTTTCCCACATTCTTTACAGGAGTACGGTTTCTCTCCTGTGTGGATCATCTTATGTTCAGTTAGGCTTGTGCTGCGTAAAAAACCTTTTCCGCATTCAGGACAATAAAACGGCTTCTTACCAGCATGAGTTTTCTGATGTCTCATAAGACTAGCGAGACAATGAAAAGACTTGTTACATTCTTCACACTTGAATGACTCACCTGCGTGAATCATCACATGGTCTCTGAGACGGGTACCTCGATCAAAACATTTTCCACATTCTGGACACTCAAACGGTTTCTCCCCTGTATGACATCGGAGATGTTTCTCAAAATGTGACTGGTAGACAAAGGATTTTCCACACTCAGGACATAACAGTGTTTGCCCTGTATGATATCTTTGATGGGTAACAAGGTGTGATTTATACCTAAAGGTCTTGTCACACTCAGAGCATGGGAATGGTCTTTCACCAGTGTGAACTCTGTAATGGGCCTGAAGGTTTCCAATCATACTAAAGCATTTGCCACATTCTGAACATTGGTGAGGTTTCTCTCCTGTGTGGACTCTCATATGAATCTCTTGTCTGTTCTTGGAAGTAAAAACTTTATCACATTCTGAACATGGGAAGATTATTGACAAGGTATGTATCCTGAGATGAGCTTTAAGATTTCCCTTTGCAGAAAAACTACAACCACACTCCGTACAAGCAAATCGCCTCTTTTTTCTGCCCACACTTCTCTGGTCTAATAGACATTTTTCACAGAACTCTTTGTTCTCAATAGAATCAGCATCTGTCTCAATCTGTCCAACATCCGTTCTCTTAAATTCTTTACCACATTCACTACACAGTACTGGGGTCTGCCCTGTATGCTTCTTTTTTTGCTTTCCAATATTTGATGGTTTCTGAAAACATTTTGTGGACTTGACCGAATGGTGTGGTAGGCTGCCAGAGCTCTCTGAGGATTCTTTGCCATGTTTGTGAAATTCAAGTGGGCTTTCTTTACTGGAATCTAGAGAATATGGTTTATCTGTGGGTAAGAAACAAAATAGGCATGAGTAAGTAAAAAAAGATGCCAATTCACCAGATTATATAAAGTTAGAAGTAGCACCAGCCTGGGGCATCGCCGGGATGCCGTGCTGAGGAGATATGGGGCAGGAGAGCTCCCGCCAGGGACTTCTCTTTATACGGCCCTACTGCACTTATACTTTACCAATCGTACCGAATAGGTCCCAGGAGAGTTAAAACTGCTGTTTCCATGGGACAAGCAGTAGCTGCTGCTTCTTTGACAGCATTTGATGCCTTCCTGCTCAGAGAGCCAGCGGGCTCCACAGTTCTGGGGCCATCTTGCCACAGCATCGATGTGACCGTCACACGTGAGGAAGACTGGGAGATGAAAGGATCTTATGAGCAGGAGTTGTTGGCTTCTACTGGAGAAGAAGGTGAGCATGGAGGTTGAGAGGTGGATTGGCAGCTGAACAAGGAATCCTTGAAGCTGTGGGCTCAGGTTGGGTCAGAATGCCCCTTCACACAGTTTAGTGCACAAGATAGCTGCTCGGCATCTGATGAAATCAGAAATCAACCTTCCCCTCCCCCCATACAACATCAAACCCCTTGGTCTCAACTAACACCTAGATTGGGGAGAACCCCCTCACAGAGGGTCCAAGATGTTTGGGGCACAGTTGACCTGTTTACTATAAGGGATTAACCTAAAACATCTAATTCTACCAACATTAGGGGGAATGGAGTGAACCTCCTGATGATTCCTCTGGGGAAAACAAATGGATATCACATGAACCCCCTCATTACCTTAGAGGAAACTCCTAGCACACTTCCCTTCCCAGGAAGATTTCAAAACCTTAAGAAATGAGGTTAAAAATGCTTGCAGAACTTAGATAGCATGTGTAAGACAGGATCTGCAGCACCTTGCGGGTCCTATGGATACTCTGGAAAGGACCATGTCATCACTACATCTCATGTAGCATATCTGCATCTATGAAGATGGGAAACTCTCCAGGACACCAGGCATGGGTTGGATACTCTTGATTCCCATATTACACGGTCGGTGGTGGCTGTGCCTAACACCTGGCGCTTCGGATGGTCACAGTGATAAGGGCACATGACTGCGGGTGTGCGGGGGTTTACCACCACTTCTTACTATTTCCTCTGAGTCCTGTGAGGTTGATTGTGTTCCCCGTGATGTAGATGCAGAGGAAGAACAGGGGAAAGTCACAGAGCCAGATTAATGATGGACAGGTTAACTTTTACTTCACACAGCCAGAAAGGTGACAGCCAGGTGGTACACTGGAAAACACGTGCAGTTGATAGCAGGTTCTAAAATCACAAATGGCAGTTGGCAGCAGAGGCAGAGAGATGTGTACAAATGAGGAGCATTATCAGTAAGTCCCTCCAGTGTCTAAAGCTGGTATCCGTTACTGATGCTATAGAAGCTTTCTTCCACCCTTTCAGGGCCTCAATCCCCAAATGGCCTCCTTGACCCAACCTCACTAACTTGCATATCTTGTGAGGTGCAATAGCATAACATTCTCCACAAAGTCTCTAAGGCTACTTTCACACTAGCGTAACTGCAATATGCTAAAATGCGTCGTTTTGCCGAAAAAACGCATTTAGCAAAATATTTTGCTGGATGCGTTTTTTCCCCATAGACTTGTATTGGCGACGCATTGCGACAAATTTGCATACGTCGGTATACGTCTTTCGACGGATGCGTCGAAATTAGGCGACACGTCGTCTGGAAAAACGTAGATTGTAACGTTTTTTGGCTCCGACAATAAAACGTGTCTCGGCGCATCCTGCGGCATGCGTCTTTTGCCACAATGAAAGTCTATGAGCGACAGATGCGTCGAGACACATCGTACGACGCAATGCAGCGCTGCAATACGTTTTTTTCTACTGAGCATGCTCAGAATCAGGATTTTTTATCTAATTGGCCAGACATCCCCAAATCTATATAAACCTGGTCTGGGCCTTCAACCCCACATATGCCAGCAAGACCCAGAGAGAAGAAAGAAGAAGCCTCCAGCCAGCCGGACACCAAGACCCCAGCCGGACACCAAGACCCCAGCCTGGCAGCAAGACCCCAGCTGGACACCAAGACCCCAGCCTGGCAGCAAGACCCCAGCTGGACACCAAGACCCCAGCCGGACACCAAGACCCCAGCCTGGCAGCAAGACCCCAGCTGGACACCAAGACCCCAGCCTGGCAGCAAGACCCCAGCTGGACACCAAGATCCCAGCCTGGCAGCAAGGACCAGACACACTCCAACAGTGTGAGTATATTGCCATTTTTGTGTGTGTGTGTGTGTGTGTGCGCATTTGTGTATGCCGTACTGACTACAGCAAGAGCTTTTAAAACCTGAATCCAACCTGAGGCCTGCCGTCGTCCTGCAACAGCCAGTGCCCTGCTACAGTCCAGATCCACCCCGAGGCCTGCCACTGTGAAGACATCAAGCTCCAGCCGGAGGACTGATGGCCGTGTGTGTGTGTGTGTGTGTGTGTGTATTTTTGTACTGCTGTGTGCTTTTGTATGTATGTGTTCACGTGCCTGCACCTTATTATGCCTTCGTCAATATTACGTCTGTTCATGTGTTATGCTTGCGTTATGACTCTGCTTGCAGGTATGTTTGTGTGCGTCTTGTTGGTTGCATGTGCATTTGTCAATGCTATATTGGTTAATGTTGATTTTTGATGTATTTACTAAAGGTACCGTCAAACTGAGCGACGCTGCAGCGATACCGACAACAATCCGGATCGCTGCAGCGTCGCTGTTTGGTCGCTGGAGAGCTGTCACACAGACAGCTCTCCAGCGACCAACGATGCCGGTAACCAGGGTAAACATCGGGTTACTAAGCGCAGGGCCGCGCTTAGTAACCCGATGTTTACCCTGGTTACCATCCTAAATGTAAAAAAAACAAACGCTTCATACTTACATTCGGCTGTCTGTCCTCGGCGCTGTGCTTCTCTGCTCTGGCTGTGAGCACAGCGGCCGGAAAGCATAGCGGTGACGTCACCGCTCTGCTTTCCGGCCGCTGTGCTCACAGTGAGTGCAGGAAAGCACAGCGCCGAGGACAGACAGCGGAAGTATGACGTGTTTTTTTTTTTTTTACTTTTACGCTGGTAACCAGGGTAAACATCGTGTTACTAAGCGCGGCCCTGCGCTTAGTAACCCGATGTTTACCCTAGTTACCAGCGAACACATCGCTGAATCGGCGTCACACACGGCGATTCAGCAATGTCTGCAGGGAGTCCAGCGACGAAATAAAGTGCTGGACTTTCTGCAGTGACCAACGACATCACAGCAGGATTCTGATCGCTGCTGTGTGTCAAACTGAACGATATCGCTAACCAGGACGCTGCAACGTCACGGATCGCTAGCGATATCGTTCAGTGTGACGGTACCTTTAGTATAGTGGTTTGTGCAGCACGTGTGAATTTTTTTTTTAATAATTGGATGTATTATTGCAAAGCCTAGTGGTCTGCAGCTTGTTAATAGAATGTGTGAGTGTTTTTTTTTTTTAAAAAGTGTTGATTTTTTTAATTTACTGTTGAAACCATTCCCAGTTGATGTACTTGTATTTAAAATAAAGAGCATTTCTGCTCCATTGTGATTTAAAAAAAAAAAAAAATGAATAAAATGTTTATTAAAAAATTATCCGTAGTATAATTTTATAAAGGTAAATTTAAAACAGGTGTATGTACCAATTGTTACACATGCAATACAGAGTTGGTTGAGGGCTAATTTTTTACTAAAGGTTATCCTTTGAAAGGTTTTTTGGGGGAGGTAATTTTTTTTTTTTTTTAAATAACTTAAAAATATTTTTAATGGTGTCTCACATTTAAATTTTTTTTTTTTTTTGGGACATGGAAAAGAATAGTATAACGTGCACCTGTTTTTGGGTTTTGGTGTTCACCTATTTCTCACATTTTTACAGGGTGTTTATTGTTAAACATTACCTAGTTCTGCAGTGGTCTAACTATAAATCCATTATACTTATTATATTGCAGATAGAGTAGGGACCACATCGACCGGCCGTAGCCACCAGGACCACAGCAACTGGCCGTAGCCACCAGGACCGCATCCTCAAATTCTTAAAAGTAAGTTTTGAAGACCCCAAATCTGCTACTTCAATGTGTAGAGCAGATTGCAAGTGTCTTTTAACTTACAGACCCACCAGGACCACAGCCACCAGGACCACAGCCACCAGGACCACAGCCACACAATGTCCTCTTCTGACAGCCCTCCTCCACAGCAACAGCGGGTATCGGTAAGTAAACAATTTTTTTTTTTTAAATTTACATCATTTTTATTCACTACATGCATTTCTTATGTTTAAACAGGAATCAGAATCCGATGAGGAGCTGTCAGAAGGGACCGAGACGGGTGGAGACATACAGGTCCTTCTCAAAAAATTAGCATATAGTGTTAAATTTCATTATTTACCATAATGTAATGATTACAATTAAACTTTCATATATTATAGATTCATTATCCACCAACTGAAATTTGTCAGGTCTTTTATTGTTTTAATACTGATGATTTTGGCATACAACTCCTGATAACCCAAAAAACCTGTCTCAATAAATTAGCATATCAAGAAAAGGTTCTCTAAACGACCTATTACCCTAATCTTCTGAATCAACTAATTAACTCTAAACACATGCAAAAGATACCTGAGGCTTTTATAAACTCCCTGCCTGGTTCATTACTCAAAACCCCCATCATGGGTAAGACTAGCGACCTGACAGATGTCAAGAAGGCCATCATTGACACCCTCAAGCAAGAGGGTAAGACCCAGAAAGAAATTTCTCAACAAATAGGCTGTTCCCAGAGTGCTGTATCAAGGCACCTCAATGGTAAGTCTGTTGGAAGGAAACAATGTGGCAGAAAACGCTGTACAACGAGAAGAGGAGACCGGACCCTGAGGAAGATTGTGGAGAAGGACCGATTCCAGACCTTGGGGAACCTGAGGAAGCAGTGGACTGAGTCTGGTGTGGAAACATCCAGAGCCACCGTGCACAGGCGTGTGCAGGAAATGGGCTACAGGTGCCGCATTCCCCAGGTAAAGCCACTTTTGAACCATAAACAGCGGCAGAGGCGCCTGACCTGGGCTACAGAGAAGCAGCACTGGACTGTTGCTAAGTGGTCCCAAGTACTTTTTTCTGATGAAAGCAAATTTTGCATGTCATTCGGAAATCAAGGTGCCAGAGTCTGGAGGAAGACTGGGGAGAAGGAAATGCCAAAATGCCTGAAGTCCAGTGTCAAGTACCCACAGTCAGTGATGGTGTGGGGTGCCATGTCAGCTGCTGGTGTTGGTCCACTGTGTTTCATCAAGGGCAGGGTCAATGCAGCTAGCTATCAGGAGATTTTGGAGCACTTCATGCTTCCATCGGCTGAAATGCTTTATGGAGATGAAGATTTCATTTTTCAGCACGACCTGGCACCTGCTCACAGTGCCAAAACCACTGGTAAATGGTTTACTGACCATGGTATTACTGTGCTCAATTGGCCTGCCAACTCTCCTGACCTGAACCCCATAGATAATCTGTGGGATATTGTGAAGAGAAAGTTGAGAGACGCAAGACCCAACACTCTGGATGAGCTTAAGGCCGCTATTGAAGCATCCTGGGCCTCCATAACATCTCAGCAGTGTCACAGGCTGATTGCCTCCATGCCACGCCGCATTGAAGCAGTCATTTCTGCCAAAGGATTACCGACCAAGTATTGAGTGCATAACTGAACATTATTATTTGATGTTTTTTTTGTTTGTTATTAAAAAACACTTTTATTTGATTGGATGGGTGAAATATGCTAATTTATTGAGACAGGTTTTTTTGGGTTATCAGGAGTTGTATGTCAAAATCATCAGTATTAAAACAATAAAAGACCTGACAAATTTCAGTTGGTGGATAATGAATCTATAATATATGAAAGTTTAATTGTAATCATTACATTATGGTAAATAATGAAATTTAACACTATATGCTAATTTTTTGAGAAGGACCTGTACAAGTGGAGGAGGAACCAAGTGTAAGTAGTGGTGAAACACTTGCTTCACACATCACACTGCACCATACACAAAACATAATTTCATATATAACGTAACACAGAAAACATATACATACATTAAAGCTATTTTTTTTTATCCTTTATTTCAGTCTCCTGCTGCTGCTGCTGCTGCTGAACTTCCAACACAGCATGAAGGTTCTCTCAGGCGCTCCCAGAGTCGGCGGAATCGACGTCGCGGTCGGCCATCAGTGAGTTGGTTTTTTGGGGGGCTTCAATTGCTAATTATTTGGTTTCAGTCTACTAATTTTTTTTTTTATTATTTTTTTTCTCACAGGCTTCACAGTGTGCTCCCGCCGAAAATTCGGATATCGATATCGATGCCCTTATCGAGGAGGTTCGCGAGCGGGAGCCGCTGTGGAACATGGCTGACCGCAGGCATGCTGATACCAGTGTCACCCGTCGGCTCTGGTTGGAAGTATGCCGGAACATCTTTCCGAGGTGGGAGAACCTTCTTCCACAGCAGCAGAGCAAACTATGTAAGTATTCAGTTTTCAGTGATGTTTAGCGGTGAATGTAATGTCTTGTATTTACCTTTTTTTTTTTTTTTTCTTCATTCCTGTCTTCACAGGTGGCAAGGTTAGGAAGCGGTGGCGGTCACTGAGGGATCGCTTTAAGAGGGAATTTAACCTGGAGATGCAGGCCCCGAGTGGCTCAGCAGGAAGGAAGAAGAGGAGGTACAGATACGCCCCTGCCCTCTCCTTCCTGAGGCAAACCATGCTGAGTAGAGTGTAAGTATTCAACATCCCAGTAAGAACCTGTCTAATCACAAAACTTTTGTTTCAGTCCGGGCTTTTTCATATCAATATATTAATTATTTTTTTCTTTCACAGCACCTTCTCCAGCCACTGTGCGCCTGCATCTACCTCTGCGCCCTCTGGAGCGATCCCTCCTGAGTCCGCCACCGGGGACCACGTCGGTAGGCCCCACACCTCTGTCCCCTCCACTTCATCCACCTCAGGCACTGGAGCGCAGCCTTCCTTACTCGCATCTGATGGTCAACAGATAGCGTTCCCTTTACCCCACCCCTCTGACCCTGCCACCTCTATACCACCGTTAGGTTCGTGGTGGCAGCGTCAGAGGGGTCAGGAAAGGAGCTATGCTCCTGAGTTCTTGCATCTAAATGCAGGCTTCCAAAGTTCTTTTAAAATTTTGGGAGAACAAGTGACTGCTGGTTTCAACATGGTGCAATCACGCATCAGTGAAACCCACCAGGAAATCAGCAGTTGCTTGGATAGGCTGCATTTAGATGTAAGTCAAGCTCCAGCAAATCTTTTTTTTCAATCCATGCTCAGGAGCATGGAAAAGCTTTCTTTTGATCAGCAGATGCGGGTAATGAATAGCTGCCATAAAGCTCTTCTCAAGGTCCTCAACGAACCCCAATCTACCCCCACACCTCCCCACACATACCAGTCACCATTTCCACACCATGCCCCCCAATATCAACGTCAGTGCAAATAAAAAAAAATGTTTTTTGAAAATGAAAAAAAATTCAAAAAAAGGTTTTAAATAAAAATCTTTCTGGTTTAAAATCTACTCTGTGTGTTGATTCAATAAGGTAAATATTAAAGGTTAAGTGAAAAGAAACACCAGACGTTTTAAAGGTATAACAAAATGGTTTTATATTACCAAGCAAACCACACTTTGGGTTTTTTTTGTTTTTTTTGTTTTGTTGCTACAAACACAATTTAGACATAAACAACAAAAGCCATGAAAAACATGTCACACAATGATGTCTTGCCATGGAATCCGCCCAATAGGTGACAAAAAATAATCCGCAAACTGGTCCCTCATCCTAGTAACAGAACTGGTGGAGCGAACAGAGGCACTGCGGTAATCCCACAAGGTTGTCTCCAATTGTTCATCATCCAAGGTAACGGGCTCCTTTGAAATGACAAAATTATGGAGCACCACACATGCCTTGACAACATCGTCTACAGTTTTTGTTTCCAGTTTTATTGCCGTCAGCAGAACTCTCCACTTTGCCGTCAATATACCGAAAGAGCACTCTACAACTCTTCTTGCTCTGGTAAGACGGTAATTAAATACCCGCTTGGTACGGTGTAATTCACGGCTGCTGTATGGTTTCAGTAGGTGCGGCGACAGTTGAAAGGCTTCATCACCTACACACACATAGGGCATGGTTGGTTCACTTGTTCCTGGGAGCGGTCTTGCTGGCGGGAAATTGTATGTATCTCCATACAGGCAGCGACCCATTGCAGAGTTTTTAAAAACTTGGGAGTCGTTGGACCGGCCATACGCTCCTATGTCCTCAGCAAGGAATCGGCAGTTGGCGTCTGCAATAGCCATGAGTACAATGGAGAAATATTTTTTATAGTTATAGTACTCGGAGCCTGTTCCTGCCGGTTTAGCAATCCTTATGCGTTTGCCGTCCACGGCACCAACACAATTTGGGAAATTGCAAATTCTCTCAAATTGTTCGGAACTTCTCAACCAGATTTCCATTGATGGTTGTGGGATATACTCCGGCTGTAAAGTGTCCCAAATCGCCCGACATGTGTCCTTCACAATTCCGCCAATAGTGGAAATCCCCAGCCTGAATTGGAAATGGAGTGAAGTCAGAGACTCACCCGTAGCTAGGAAGCTGCAGAAAAAAATAAAAAAATGTAAAAAAAAATTGCACAGACCATCAACAAAAAGAACCAGTGGAATGGCCTCAAACAAACCAAAAAATTACATGCTGCAGAAAATGCTGCGCAATGTGTCAGCGCAGTTTTCTCTGCAGCATGTAATAACATTCAATATGAGCAATGACACAAGAAAAAAAAAACAGTGGAATGGCCTCAAACAAACCAAAAGATTACATGCTGCAGAAAATGCTGAGCAATGTGTCAGCGCAGTTTTCTCTGCAGCATGTAATAACATTCAATATGAGCAATGACACAAGAAAAAAAAACAGTGGAATGGCCTCAAACAAACCAAAAAATTACATGCTGCAGAAAATGCTGCGCAATGTGTCAGCGCATCTGTCTGCAGCATGTAATAACATTCAATATGACCAATCACATAAAAAAAAGATGCTTACCGCAGTGTCACCAGGAGCCGCTCCGCCGGTGTGATGGCAAGCCTCATCCTTGTGTCCTGCCTTTGGATGACTGTTGTGAATTCTGTGGCAGAGCTCCCTCCTGTGGTCACAAGTGGTACTTCGGCTGATTCTCTCTGTGAGCTTCCGTTGGTGGAGGAAAGTGGTACTGCGGCTTCTGAGTTTCCTCCCTCAGGTGATGTGGTGAGGTCGTTAGGTACTGCTCTACTTAACTCCACCTAATGCTTTGATCCTGGCTTCCTGTCAATGTTCCAGTGTTGGACTTGTTTTTCCCTGGATCATTCCTGTGGCCTGCTGCTCTGCATAGCTAAGTTCTTCTTTGCTATTTGTTTGCTATTTTTTCTGTCCAGCTTGTCTAATTGTTTTGCTGGAAGCTCTGGGACGCAAAGGGTGTACCTCCGTGCCGTTAGTTCAGTACGGAGGGTCTTTTTGCCCCCTTTGCGTGGTTTTCTTTAGGGTTTTGTGTAGACCGCAAAGTTACCTTTCCTATCCTCGCTCTGTTAAGAAAGTCGGGCCTCACTTTGCTGAATCTATTTCATCCCTACGTTTGTCTTTTCATCTTAACTCACAGTCATTATATGTGGGGGGCTGCCTTTTCCTTTGGGGTATTTCTCTGAGGCAAGGTAGGCTTATTTTCTATCTTCAGGCTAGTTAGTTTCTCAGGCTGTGCCGAGTTGCATAGGCAGAGTTAGGCGCAATCCACGGCTGCCTCTAGTGTTGTTTGGAGAGGATTAGGGATTGCGGTCTGCAGAGTTCCCACGTCTCAGAGCTCGTTCTATGATTTTGGGTTATTGTCAGATCACTGTATGTGCTCTGACCGCTATGTTCATTGTGGTACTGAATTGCCTTTCATAACAGTACAGGAAGCCAAAAGTGCTAATGATTCTCAATAGAGGGAAAAAAGAAGTTCTGAGACCATTTTTTTTTCTTTGCACTGTGTTTTGCCTTTTTTTTCCCCTAGACATTTGGGTGGTTCAGGACACAGGTGTAGCAATGGACATTAAAGGTCTGTCTTCATGTGTGGATCAGCTCACGGCAAGAGTTCAAAATATTCAAGATTTTGTGGTTCAGAATTCTTTGTTAGAACCGAGAATTCCTATTCCAGATTTGTTTTTTGGAGATAGAACTAAATTTCTGAGTTTCAAAAATAATTGTAAACTATTTCTGGCTTTGAAACCTCGCTCCTCTGGTGACCCAGTTCAACAGGTTAGGATCGTCATTTCTTTTTTGCGTGGCGACCCTCAGGACTGGGCATTTTCTCTTGCGTCAGGAGATCCTGCATTAAGTAATATCGATGCGTTTTTCCTGGCGCTTGGATTGCTGTACGATGAGCCTAATTCAGTGGATCAGGTAGAAAAAAATTTGCTGGCTCTTTGTCAGGCTCAGGATGAGATAGAGGTATATTGTCAGAAATTTAGAAAGTGGTCCGTGCTCACTCAATGGAATGAATCTGCGCTGGCAGCTATGTTCAGAAAGGGTCTCTCTGAAGCCCTTAAGGATGTCATGGTGGGATTTCCTATGCCTGCTGGTTTGAATGAGTCTATGTCTTTGGCCATTCAGATCGGTCGACGCTTGCGTGAGCGTAAATCTGTGCACCATTTGGCGGTATTACCTGAGCTTAAACCTGAGCCTATGCAGTGCGATAGGACTTTGACCAGAGTTGAACGGCAAGAACACAGACGTCTGAATGGGCTGTGTTTCTACTGTGGTGATTCCACTCATGCTATCTCTGATTGTCCTAAGCGCACTAAGCGGTTCGCTAGGTCTGCCACCATTGGTACAGTACAGTCAAAATTTCTTCTGTCCGTTACCTTGATCTGCTCTTTGTCATCGTATTCTGTCATGGCATTTGTGGATTCAGGCGCTGCCCTGAATTTGATGGACTTGGAATATGCTAAGCGTTGTGGGTTTTTCTTGGAGTCCTTGCAGTGTCCTATTCCATTGAGAGGAATTGATGCTACGCCTTTGGCCAAGAATAAGCCTCAATACTGGACCCAGCTGACCATGTGCATGGCTCCTGCACATCAGGAGGTTATTCGCTTTCTGGTGTTACATAATCTGCATGATGTGGTCGTGTTGGGGTTGCCATGGCTACAAGCCCATAATCCAGTATTAGATTGGAAATCCATGTCGGTGTCCAGATAGGGTTGTCAGGGGGTACATGGTGATGTTCCATTTCTGTCAATTTCGTCATCCACCCCTTCTGAGGTTCCAGAGTTCTTGTCTGATTACCGGGATGTATTTGATGAGCCCAAGTCCGATACCCTACCTCCGCATAGGGATTGTGATTGTGCTATCAATTTGATTCCTGGTAGTAAATTCCCAAAAGGTCGACTGTTTAATTTATCCGTGCCTGAGCACGCCGCTATGCGCAGTTATGTGAAGGAATCCCTGGAGAAGGGGCATATTCGCCCGTCATCGTCGCCATTAGGAGCAGGGTTCTTTTTTGTAGCCAAGAAGGATGGTTCGCTGAGACCTTGTATAGATTACCGCCTTCTAAATAAGATCACGGTTAAATTTCAGTACCCCTTGCCATTGTTATCTGATTTGTTTGCTCGGATTAAGGGGGCTAGTTGGTTCACCAAGATAGATCTTCGTGGTGCGTATAATCTGGTGCGAATCAGGCGAGGCGATGAATGGAAAACTGCATTTAATACGCCCGAGGGTCATTTTGTGTATCTAGTGATGCCATTTGGACTTGCCAATGCTCCATCAGTGTTTCAGTCCTTTATGCATGACATCTTCCGAGAGTACCTGGATAAATTCCTGATTGTGTACTTGGATGACATTTTGATCTTCTCGGATGATTGGGAGTCTCATGTGAAGCAGGTCAGAACGGTTTTTCAGGTCCTGCATGCTAATTCTTTGTTTGTGAAGGGATCAAAGTGTCTCTTTGGTGTGCAGAAGGTTTCATTTTTGGGGTTCATCTTTTCCCCTTCTACTATCGAGATGGATCCTGTTAAGGTCCAAGCCATCCATGATTGGACTCAGCCGACATCTCTGAAAAGTCTGCAAAAGTTCCTGGGCTTTGCTAATTTTTATCGTCGCTTCATCTGCAATTTTTCTAGTATTGCCAAACCATTGACCGATTTGACCAAGAAGGGTGCTGATGTGGTCAATTGGTCTTCTGCTGCTGTGGAGGCTTTTCAGGAGTTGAAGCGTCGTTTTTCTTCTGCCCCTGTGTTGTGTCAGCCAGATGTTTCTCTTCCGTTCCAGGTCGAGGTTGATGCTTCTGAGATTGGAGCAGGGGCTGTTTTGTCGCAGAGAGGTTCTGATTGCTCAGTGATGAAACCATGCGCTTTTTTTTCCAGGAAGTTTTCGCCTGCTGAGCGAAATTATGATGTGGGCAACCGAGAGTTGCTGGCCATGAAGTGGGCATTCGAGGAGTGGCGTCATTGGCTTGAAGGAGCTAAGCATCGCGTGGTGGTATTGACTGATCATAAGAACTTGACTTATCTCGAGTCTGCTAAGCGGTTGAATCCTAGACAGGCTCGTTGGTCGCTGTTTTTTGCCCGTTTTGACTTTGTGATTTCGTACCTTCCGGGCTCTAAAAATGTGAAGGCGGATGCTCTGTCTAGGAGTTTTGTGCCCGACTCTCCGGGTTTGTCTGAGCCGGCGGGTATCCTCAAGGAAGGAGTAATTGTGTCTGCCATCTCCCCTGATTTGCGGCGGGTGCTGCAAAAATTTCAGGCTAATAAACCTGATCGTTGTCCAGCGGAGAAACTGTTTGTCCCTGATAGGTGGACGAATAAAGTTATCTCTGAGGTTCATTGTTCGGTGTTGGCTGGTCATCCTGGAATCTTTGGTACCAGAGAGTTAGTGGCTAGATCCTTTTGGTGGCCATCTCTGTCGCGGGATGTGCGTACTTTTGTGCAGTCCTGTGGGATTTGTGCTCGGGCTAAGCCCTGCTGTTCTCGTGCCAGTGGGTTGCTTTTGCCCTTGCCGGTCCCGAAGAGGCCTTGGACACATATCTCTATGGATTTTATTTCAGATCTTCCCGTTTCTCAAAAGATGTCAGTCATTTGGGTGGTCTGTGATCGCTTTTCTAAGATGGTCCATCTGGTACCCTTGTCTAAATTGCCTTCCTCCTCTGATTTGGTGCCATTGTTCTTCCAGCATGTGGTTCGTTTACATGGCATTCCAGAGAATATCGTTTCTGACAGAGGTTCCCAGTTTGTTTCAAGGTTTTGGCGAGCCTTTTGTGGTAGGATGGGCATTGACTTGTCTTTTTCCTCGGCTTTCCATCCTCAGACTAATGGCCAGACCAAACAAGGTACACACAAGCGGCTGATAAATACATGTATCTTCATACTAACATGGTAGAATAGTACAAACAGCCTCTATATGGAAAATGTGTAGGACACACTCATGCTAACAAGCAAAACCATAGAACAAATAGTGTACAAGTCCAGAATCTCATAAAAAATATATATATCTTTATTTAGAAAAAACAATAAAACAGTGGACAAAGACAGCAAGGTAGGGGACGTAAACAAAACCTCATGCTACCTAGAAGGTGGATACTGGTCCCTAGATGGCAATACCACACACACCCCAAACGAGAAACCTATGGGATGTTTGTGGCAGGCACACATAGATACTGTTTAACACTGTCACAGGGTATAGAGAAAAAATCATACAGTTCTATAACATCACAATCAATAATACCCATATGCAGATATGAATAGAGATAGTAAACGTGCACATACCACAAGAGTACAGGGGACCACACCAGCTCCAACCCACCCCAACGCGCGTTTCGGTAAAAGTCCTTCCTCCTGTGGCCAGACCGAAAGAACCAATCAGACCTTGGAAACATATCTGAGATGCTTTGTTTCTGCTGATCAGGATGACTGGGTGTCCTTTTTGCCTTTGGCTGAGTTCGCCCTTAATAATCGGGCCAGCTCGGCTACCTTGGTTTCGCCATTTTTCTGCAATTCTGGGTTCCATCCTCGTTTCTCTTCAGGACAGGTTGAGTCTTCGGACTGTCCTGGTGTGGATACTGTGGTGGACAGGTTGCAGCAGATTTGGACTCATGTAGTGGACAATTTGACCTTGTCCCAGGAGAAGGCTCAACGTTTCGCTAATCGCAGACGCCGTGTGGGTCCCCGACTTCGTGTTGGGGATCTGGTTTGGTTATCTTCTCGTCATATTCCTATGAAGGTGTCCTCTCCTAAGTTTAAACCTCGTTTCATTGGTCCGTATAGGATTTCTGAGGTTTTTAATCCTGTGTCTTTTCGTCTGACCCTTCCAGATTCTTTTTCCATACATAACGTATTCCATAGGTCATTGTTGCGGAGATACGTGGCACCTATGGTTCCATCTGTTGACCCTCCTGCCCCGGTTTTGGTGGAGGGGGAGTTGGAGTATATTGTGGAGAAGATTTTGGATTCTCGTGTTTCAAGACGGAAACTCCAGTATCTGGTTAAATGGAAGGGTTATGCTCAGGAAGATAATTCCTGGGTTTTTGCCTCTGATGTCCATGCTCCCGATCTTGTTTGTGCCTTTCATGTGGCTCATCCTGGTCGGCCTGGGGGCTCTGGTGAGGGTTCGGTGACCCCTCCTCAAGGGGGGGGTACTGTTGTGAATTCTGTGGCAGAGCTCCCTCCTGTGGTCACAAGTGGTACTTCGGCTGATTCTCTCTGTGAGCTTCCGTTGGTGGAGGAAAGTGGTACTGCGGCTTCTGAGTTTCCTCCCTCAGGTGATGTGGTGAGGTCGTTAGGTACTGCTCTACTTAACTCCACCTAATGCTTTGATCCTGGCTTCCTGTCAATGTTCCAGTGTTGGACTTGTTTTTCCCTGGATCATTCCTGTGGCCTGCTGCTCTGCATAGCTAAGTTCTTCTTTGCTATTTGTTTGCTATTTTTTCTGTCCAGCTTGTCTAATTGTTTTGCTGGAAGCTCTGGGACGCAAAGGGTGTACCTCCGTGCCGTTAGTTCGGTACGGAGGGTCTTTTTGCCCCCTTTGCGTGGTTTTCTTTAGGGTTTTGTGTAGACCGCAAAGTTACCTTTCCTATCCTCGCTCTGTTAAGAAAGTCGGGCCTCACTTTGCTGAATCTATTTCATCCCTACGTTTGTCTTTTCATCTTAACTCACAGTCATTATATGTGGGGGGCTGCCTTTTCCTTTGGGGTATTTCTCTGAGGCAAGGTAGGCTTATTTTCTATCTTCAGGCTAGTTAGTTTCTCAGGCTGTGCCGAGTTGCATAGGCAGAGTTAGGCGCAATCCACGGCTGCCTCTAGTGTTGTTTGGAGAGGATTAGGGATTGCGGTCTGCAGAGTTCCCACGTCTCAGAGCTCGTTCTATGATTTTGGGTTATTGTCAGATCACTGTATGTGCTCTGACCGCTATGTTCATTGTGGTACTGAATTGCCTTTCATAACAGATGACATCCTCTAGTTTTCCAACCAAATAATCGAAATGTTCCATCCTCATCCGTACATAATTAAAGAATTTCTGTGGGTTGCACCGCAACTCCAGATAGAGAGTGGACTGGACACCCCTGGTCATCTGCAGCTCATTGATTGGATGTATCCAGAATCGTCGCACTCTCTGTTGCATCCTCCGTCTTTCTGCTGCCGCCTCCCAAATCCTCCCAATTACACCATCCATCCTTGCCACTAAACTAAAACCCTCAAAGATTGGCTGTAAATACAGTCAGTATATAGATTTCCTTATTTTCCAGTAGCCAATCAAATTTTGGTGCCTCCCATTTTAACAACGGATCCGTCGTAAAAACGGATGCAACGGATGGTAAAAACGTATGCAACGTATGCAACGCATCCAGCATTTCAACGCAACCGTTTATCGGATTTGCGACGGATCCATCGAAATGCTGTATACGTTGCATACGTTTTGCAGTTTTTTGACGCATCCGTTTTTTCGGGAAAAAGACATTTTTGTGACGGTTTGCAGTTAACGCTAGTGTGAAAGTAGCCTTAGAGTAACTATTCCTGGACGAATGTTCTTCCTTACTTCTAGGCACACTTGCAACAGCAACAGACCTATGTGCTCTGTAGAATCCGGGCATGACATGCCCCAGCAGTAGATGTTTGGTGCCCCCTCACCCTTTCCTCAAGTTAGCCGCTCCAATACAGCCTGGCGGGACAGGGGAATGGAGTCCCTCACTTGTTTCCTTGTGGTGTCTGGGTTCTGTGGTGCTTCTCTGTAGAGTCTGACTATATTTCAATCTGATCTGAACTCATCTGACTAGAATTGTACTTGCAATCAGAGATGAGTGAACCCAGTAGCATAGTTATCAAGGGCAGAGGGAATCATTGCCCCGGGCCCCGCGCTCTGAGGGGGCCCACCCAGAGCTACGCTACTGTGACTGTAACTGTATCATGTGTGCAGCATGCCGACACAGTTACATTCTGTGACAGAGCAGGAAGAATCGAACTGGGTCCCTGAACAGGCGGGGGGCCTGGTGTTGGCAGTGGGCCCCCCGCCCGTGATCGCAAGATCAACTGTATCGGCTTCATACTGATAAAGCTGACGGCATTGATGAGAGAAGGAGCGTTATGCTCCATCTCCCATCATCCCCCTCTCAGTGTCTGACGTCACAGACGCTGACACTAACAGGGGCTCACGATGTCACTTCTCAGTCCAGAGATGTGCAGGCGCTCAGGGCAGCGGAGGAACCAGGAGGAAGGGGAGTATTGTATTTATTTTTTATGGGGTGCATTATTCTATAGAGGCTGCCTATGGGGGTGCATTATATTAGGAGCTGCATTATTCTATAGAGGCTTCCTGTGGGAGTGCATTATATTATGTGCTGAATTATTCAATAGAGGCTGCCTATGGAGGTGCATTATATTAGGAGCTGCATTATACTATAGAGGCTGCCTATGGGGGTGCATTATATTAGGGGCTGCATTATACTATAGAGGCTGCCTATGGGGGTGCATTATATTAGGAGCAGCATTATACTATAGAGGCTGCCTATAGGGTGCATTATATTAGGGGCTGCATTATTCTATAGAGTGTGCCTGTGGGGGTGCATTATATTAAGGGTTGCATTATACTATAAAGGTTGCCTATGGGGGTGCATTATATTAGTGGTATTTACCACTGACCATATGGTGGTAATATCAATATTGGTCTTTATATAGAAATTATTTTCAGCAACAGCACGGTCATCTGTTGAGGTTCTCCTCCACTATTAGGGTGTGTCACCCAGTTATAATCAAGGTTACCTGGTTAGGGGCCCACTGAGAAGTATCACCCCCCTGAACCAAAACCCTAGCTACGCCTCTGAGTGAACCTTTCAAGGTTCGGTTTGGTTTCACCGAACAGACCTCCATTTGTCGAACAGTTCGCCGAACGGTTCAACAAACATACCCAAACCCCATTAGATTCAATGGGAGGCAAAACCATAGACAACACCTTAAGGGGTAACAAAAAGCTTCCCAAACAGTTAAAATTAGGGGCAAACACCCTTAAAAGTGGCATCAATTGACCTACTGTAGAAATTTGCAAATGGCACAGCAGCAGTCAGCCATGGGCCATGCATGAGGTATCCGGGCCTGACCCAGCATTTACAGCTTGGAATTGAAGTTTCAGTGAGGACCTGGTGGTTAAAGGAGTGGCGTCAGCCTTCTTAGCTGGGAGACCTGATATCCTAATCATTTTATTTATTCCAGCCACACTCAGATGGTAGAAACATCAGCTTCATACAGTACTATTGGTAGAAAGTTGTAAGCAGAGTTACACAGGTTGTTACACAGGTTGTTGACTGATTAATTGACCCACAGTACAACCTTTTATAATGGCACAGAAGCGGTCAGCCATGAGACAGGCATGAGGTATCAGGGTCATGGCCAGCATTTACAGCTTTGAATTGAAGTTTCAGCTAATAAGAGGTGGGTGAGAGACTGGTATAAGCCTGCTGTGCTGGGAGCCCTGATACCTCATCCAGCATCTTAAATGTTAATTTTGATCAGCCACACTCAGATGGCACAAATATCAGCTTGGTATATCACAAATGTTATAAAAATGTAAGGATAGTAACCCAGCTAGTTGACTGATCAATTGACCCACAGTAGTACCTGCTATAATGGAACAAGCAGTTAGCCATGGGCCATGCATGAGGTATTAGGTCCTGGCCCAGCATTTACAGCTTGGAATTTAAGTTTTAATGAGGACCTGGTAGTTAAGGGAGCGGTGTAAGCTTTCTTAGCTGGGAGACCTCATTTCCTAAGGAAAGGGTCTATTCTTTCTATTGCCCTCCCCACCGTACTCATACAAAAATAGATTTTTTTCTTTGCGAATATTCTAACCCTTTAGCTTCTTGAGAAAGTGGAAATTGACTAAATAACCTGGTCTGACTACTCCATAATATTGTTAGACCTAAAATCTTCCCATTCTTTAATTAGGGCTTGTCATAGACGTTTGAATGAATTCTTGGTTAAGGATCCCAATATTAGGAAAACATTACGTGATCATCTCTCTAGATTTTTTCTACCTCAATTAGAGTTTGGTGTCCTCCCCCTCAACATTATTACAGTAATGAGGGGTTATTATATCGAGGAGGGATCTAGATAAAAAAAAATTATCTAACCTCCCAACTTAAAATTGAGGAGCATAAACTAACTACGTCTCCTTCTTTGAGAACCCTGAGGAGAGTAGTGGAGATTAGAGATAAATTGAAAGACTTATCCATAAGAAAAGTTGAAAAACTGCTCCTATACCCCAGCAGAATTTTTGCTTTCTTGACCTTTTTTCAGAGAATATGAATGATAACACCAAAACTTTTTCTCCACTCATGGCTTGTGGTTGGGTGAAGCCATTTCTTGTCAAACTACTGTATTTTCTCTTTTTAAATCATAATGACAACCCAAAACATCCAAATGACCCTGATCCAAAGTTCACATACTCCATTTCTTAATATCGTGTATTGCTCCCTCTAGCATCAATGACAGCTTGAAGTCTTTTGTGGTAGTTGTGGATGAAGTTCTTTATTTTCTCAGTTGGTAAAGCTGCCCAATCTTCTTGGTAAAAAGCCTCCAGTTCCTGTAAATTTCTAGGCTATCTAGCATGAACTGCACATTTGAGATCTCACCAGAATGGCTCAATGATATTGAGGTCAGGAGACTGAGATTGCCACTCCAGAACCTTCACTTTGTTCTGCTGTAGCCAATGACAGGTTAACTTGGCCTTGTGTTTTGGATCATTGTTCTGTTGGAATGTCCAAGTACGTCCCATGCACAGCTTCCGGGCTGATGAGTGCAAATTTACCTCCAGTATTTGCTGATAATGTGCTGCATTCATCTTTCCTTCAACGTTGACCAAGTTTCCTGTGCCTTTGTAGCTCACACATCCCCAAAACATCAGTGATCCACCTCCGTGCTTTACAGTACAAACTGTATCCCTTTCATCATAGGCCTTGTTGACCTCTCTCCAAATGTAACGTTTATGGTTGTGGTCAATAAGTTCAATCTTGGTCTCATCTCTCCAAATTACCTTGATCCAGAAGTTTTGAGGCTTGTCTCTGTGCTTTTTTGCATATTGTAGGAGAGATACTTTGTGTCATTTGCACAGTAATAGCTTTCTTCTGGCAACTTGACCATGCAGCCCATTTTTCCTTCAAGTGCCTCCTTATTGTGCATCTTGAAACAGCCACAACGCTAGTTTTCAGAGAGTCCTGTACTTCAGCTCATGCTATTTGTGGGTATTTCTTTGCATCCCTAACAATTTTCCTGGCAGTTGTTGATAACATTTTTCTTGGTCTACCTGACTGTGGTCTTGTTTTTACAGAGCCCCTGATTTTCCATTTGTTAATCACAGTTTGAACGCTGCTGACTGGCATTATCAATTCATTGGATATCTTTTTGCATCCTTTTCCTATTTTATACATTTCAACTACCTTTTCCCGCAGATCCTTTGACAATTCTTTTGCTTTCCCCATAACTCACAATCCAGAAACGTCAGTGGCTGGATGAAAGATGCAAGAGTCTGTCTGGATCCCAGAAACTCTCTCAGCATTTAAGCACACATTGATTAAGCAAACAGGTCACAGATGAGGATGTTACCTTTAGCAGCCATTCAAACCCATTTGTGCCATCTTTTGTGCATGTTATCAGGCTAAAATCACCAGGGTATGTGAACTTTTGATCAGGGTCATTTGGATGTTTTGCGTTGTCATTATGATTTAAAGTGAACCTGTCACCTCAAATTGGCGGGATATTAAAATGAGTTTTTACCGGTCCGATGGGCTGTGTATCCTCTTCATTTCTCCACCCCATCTGTCCCTGTTTTCCACAATATTTCAGTGAATAAGAGTATGCGTGCATCATAGTTGGCACGTGCGCCATGCAGTCTTCGGTGGCGCACGTGCAGTATACTTTGCCCTACTGCGGGCAAAGCCAAAAAGCATTACTGCGCATGCCCGCGCACTATGTCCCGGAAGTATTTAGTCATATAAGGAATTACAGTTGTGCTCAGAAGTTTACATACCCCAGCAGAATTTTTGCTTTCTTGGCCTTTTTTCAGAGAATATGAATGATAACACCAAAACTTTTTCTCCACTGATGGCTAGTCTTTGGGTGAAGCCATTTATTGTCAAACTACTCTGTTTCCTCTTTTTAAATCATAATGACAAAACATCCAAATTACCCTGATCAAAAGTTCACATATACTGGTGATTTTGGCCTGATAACAAGCAAGAAGTTGACACAAATGGATTTGAATGGCTACTAAAGGTGAGGATGTTTCCTCACCTGTGACCTGTTTGCTTGTAATCAGTGTGTGTGCATAAAAGCTGAGTTTCTGGGATATAGACAGGCTGTGGCATCTTTCATCCAGCCACTGACATTTCTGGATTGTGAGTAAACACCTAGCATTTTCGCTACATGAGTTTGAAAAGTCATGAAGAAGGGACCCGTCAACTAAAGGGTTGATATCTGATATTTATAGGATCATAAACTCCCATCAGGTGGATCTTCCAAAGAAACTTCCATTTATTATAAGACGGGAGTCTCTTCTTCGGAAGGGGCTGCCCCCCTAATGCTGGCAACACATTTGAGACAAAGTGTCCAAATCCTCTATTTGCACTTTATATAAAGAGAACCAGTATAAGATTTTGACATGAATCACATGTCAGAGCTCCTCCACGAACTGAACCCACAGTTTCCAAATATTTCCTGGCTTTGTGGTTCACCAATTGTTTCTCAAAACTACACCTTTTGGTCTTGCCCTGGGGTGGTTGGATTCTGGGAATTAGTAAAAGGTTTAATACAAAAGTTACTTTTTGTGGAAGTTAGGCTGGGTCCTAAAATCTACTTGCTAAATATTTCTCCTAGAGGGGTGGGGAAGAACTAGTCTATATTATTCTTGCATATATTTATTTATTAATTCATAAAAATGGTTAGATGCCTGTCATATGCTATACCTACTGTAACACCTCACCCTACTGGAATTGCAGATAAGAGTGGTATTATTAGGACAGAAAATAATCTATTTGAATTAGCCCTGAAAAAAAAAGATTAATGTAGCAGCATCAAGGACTATTATTTCATCAACCCTGCTGGGGAATATACAGTAGTGGAGCGTTTTGCATGCACTCAGCCTGATATGGAGGAGACCAGAATCTTCTGTACTTACTGTACAAACTCAGGAGGGTCTGTTAAAAACTTTATTCTTTATTAGAAAAATATCTTTCATAAAAATGGTTACATAAATCTATATTTTTCTAATAAAGAATAAGGTTTTTTAACGCACCTTCCTGAGCTGGATTTTAACTTCATGACTTAATTTTTCCCTGCTACACTGCAGTTTCAGTGTTTGGATACAGTGACCGATTGATGGGTGAGCTGAATTTTTTCTATATTTTTTTCCTACTGTACAAACTCTCCTATCCCAGCTGTGAAATCCTGTATATAGTGCGAGACCTCCATATGCGATGACCACCTGACAGCTCACAACAAGGCACTGGATTATATATTAATAGAACCCATTGGCTCTTTTGATCTCCAATAATGTTCCCGCTACTAGAAGGTGGATCCACAGAAACACATTTTTTCCCCATTACTAAAGAGTGGGTCTCCTACACTGGTAAAGCATATGCACTAAGTGCAAGGGATGCCAAAAATTAGAAGGAAGCACTCCAATACCCCTTTGAAGAGACGTAGTGGAGGGCTTCAGAAAACATTTTTTTTCCCCATATTAAGGAGTGGGTATCCTAAACTGGTAATGCCCATGCAAGCGCATTGACTGAAAAACATTTATATATACACAGTGAAGGAAAAGTATTTGATCCATTGCCAATTTTGTAAGTTTGCCCACTGACAAAGACATGAACAGTCTATAATTTTAAGGGTAGGTTAATTTTAACATTGAAAGATCAAATATCAAAAATAAAATCTAGAAAATCACATTGTATAAATTATACAGCTCTGGCAAAAATTAAGAGACCAGTGCAAAATGTTCAGTTTGTCTGATTTTTCTCTTTATAGGTATGTTTTTGAGTAAAATGTAAATAGTTAATTTAGTCTATAAACTTCTGACAACATGTCTCCGAATTTCCAAGCAATACATTTTGTATTTATTTTCTGACAAAGAAAAATGGTCAAAAAAAGTGCTTTCAGACCTCAAATAATGCAAAGAAAACAAGTTTATAATCATTTAGAAATAACAAAACTAATGTTTTAACTCAGGAACAGTTCAGAAATGAATATTTTGTGGAATAACCTTGATTTTTAATCAGAGCTTTCTTGTGTCTTGCATGCTTTCCACTAGTCTTTCACACTGCTTCTGGCGCAAAAATTTAAGCAGTTCTTCTTTGTTTGATGGCTTGTGACTATCCGTCATCCTTTTGATTACACTCCAGAGGTTTTCAATGGGGTTCAGGTCTGGAGATTGGGCTGTCCATGACAGGGTTTTGATATGGTGGTCTCTTAATTTTTGCCAGAGCTGTATAAATTTATTTGCATTTTGCAGTGAGAAATAAGTTTTTGATCCCTCTGGCAAACAAGAATTAATACTTGGTGGCAAAACCCTTGTTGGCAAGCACAGCAGTCAGATGTTTTTTGTAGTTGATGAAGAGGTTTGTCCACATGTCAGGAAGAATTTTGGTCCACTCCTCTTTGCAGATCATCTCTAAATCATTAAGATTTTGATGCTGTCGCTTGGCAACTCAGAGCGTCAACTCCCTCCATAAGTTTTCTATGGGATTAAGGTCTGGAGACTGGCTAGGCCACTTATTGACCTTAAGGTGCTTCTATTTGAGCCACTCCTTTGTTGCCTTGGCTGTATGTTTTGGGTCATTGTCTTGCTGGAAGACCCAGCCACGAACCATTTTTTTTTAACCATAAAATTTTTATTTTATTAAACATTTTAGAACAAAACAGGGTCTTACAAGTATTTAGTTTCTGCATAGAATGCATGAACAGTAAACGATATAAACAATATAGACGATATAAGGCTATCAATGACCTTAATTCTACAAAGACGTAAATGACAAAGACAAGACAAAAAGGGGTAGAGGGAAGGGAGGAAAGAGAGAGAGAGAAAAAAAAAAGGGAAAAACCTCAGTTAAATCGATTAATCAAATCCGAACTCAGTCGCATTACAGGTCGGATCCCGCTGCATAATAATCCCACGGGGACCATATAGCCTGGAAGCGCACCACCGAGTCATTTAGTAAGGCTGTAAGGTGTTCCATCCTTCTGACATCCATGATCCGACCAAGGAGGATCTGAAGCGAAGGGGGACTCGGCTGTCTCCAAAGACGCGCAATCAGGCATCTGGCCGCCGTAAGGATATGTTGCAATAATCTATTGGAAAGTTTGCCCATACCCGGCGCCCCGTGACCCAGGAGAAGCACTAGCGGGTTTAGTTCTATGTCTGCATGCAATACCTTATCGATGAGGGACTTAACCTGACCCCAAAAGGGCACAATTTTTGGGCATGACCAAAATATGTGGACAAGAGACCCAGTGCTTCCCCCACATCTCCAACAGGAGGGAGGGATAGAGGGATTCAGTCCATGCAGAAACTCTGGAGTGTGATACCAGTGCATTAGAATCTTATAGATATTTTCTCTGTAGATAGTACACACTGATGATTTTGCGGCATTCCTCCAAATGACAGACCACTCTCGGGGAGAAATACGCCGCTCCAGGGCAGCCTCCCACTTGCGCATATATAAAAAAGATTCACCAGACCCATCCTGTGGATCCGATAAAATGTTGTAAATTTCTGAAATCAGACCCCTGGTGTTCACGCCTCTCCTGCAAATTTTCTCGAAATCCGTGGGGATCGAAGCTCCCGCTTTACCATATAAGGAGTTAGCAAAATCTCTAATTTGTAGGTATTGAAAGAATTCCCTGTTGGAAATCGAGAAATGTTGCTTAAGATAATCAAAGGAGTGAATCTCCATGGTCTCCCCGTCTATAATGTCCGCAAATCTAAATAGGCCCGCTTTAAGCCAAGGGTGAACCATAGGAGATTCTAAACTGCTTGGGAGCTGTGGATGATAGATGAAGGACACCAGGGGGGAGCAAGGTGACATGAGGGCGAATCTCCGTGTGCAGGTGTTCCAAATGTCACGAGTGGACTGCATGGGGCCTAGAAGGGGTGGAAAGGACTTACATTGTGCTGGCGACCATAAAAGAGAGTTAGGGTGTATTGGGGCAAGCCATAATTTCTCTATTTCATTCCACCTGCTGTAGGCCCATAGGGACGTCCAGCAGGGGATTCTCCTCAGGTGTGTAGCCCAGTAGTATTTAAGAATATTTGGCACAGAAAGCCCTCCCCTGGTCTTATGAGCTGTGAGAACCTCCTTAGCCACTCTATGGCGCTTTTGTTGCCATATGAACCTAATAATAGCCGCCTGAAGGGACTTCAGTTCCGAGACCGGAACTCCAACTGGGAGGGTCTCAAAGGCGTAGATCAATCTGGGTAAAAGACTCATTTTTACCGCCGCTATCCGACCCATCCACGAGAGAGGAAGTGATTGCCATTTAGTTAGGCGGGCTTTTGATTCTTTAAAGAGGGAGGGGAAATTTAGTTTGTAGAGGGTCTCGTATGAGGACGTAATATTCACCCCCAAATATTTCACAGCATCCCGTTTCCACCTGAATTTAAAATTCAGGCGTAGATGGTCCCATACCTCAGGGGGGATGTTCAGCGGCATAGCCTCCGTTTTGCTGGAATTGATTTTATATCCAGATAGGTCCCCGTATCTCCTCAAAGCCCTCATGAGGTTCAGAAGAGACACGTGGAGATTAGTAAGCGTCAATAGGACATCATCCGCAAATAGTGCGATCTTAAAAGATTTACTCCCAACCATCACCCCAGAGATATTGGGGTCCCGTCGTATGGACGCTGCCAGGGGCTCTATGCAAAGGGCAAACAGAAGAGGCGACAAAGGGCACCCCTGCCTGGTGCCATTCGATATAGTGAATGGTTTAGATGTACAGAGAGGAAGTTTTATGGCCGCTGTAGGGTGATTATATAGGGATCTCAGCGCGGACAAAAATCCCCCCGAAATGCCAAAGACCCGCATCGTACTAAAAAGGAATGGCCAGGAGAGGCGATCGAAAGCCTTCTCGGCGTCGAGGCTCAGTACTAGTGTTTGCAATTTCTTTCGGTTCGAGATGTTCACCAAGTCGACAACCCTCCTAGTGTTATCACCCCCTTGACGGCATTGGAATAAAGCCCACTTGGTCTTTATGAATAATCGAGGGTAGCCATTTATTAAGTCTGGAGGCCAGCAGCCTGGTGAACACCTTCAAATCCGAATTCAAAAGGGCTATAGATTATGAAATAGATTGGGGAACAGAAACCTGCAGTTCCAGCAAAGGTAATCAGTTTTTGACAATTATGAGAGACAATTACCTTTCACAACTGGTTCAGGACCCAACAAGAAGGGGGGCACTGCTAGACCTAATATTAACCAACAGGCCAGACCGCATATCAAATATAAGGGTTGGGGGTTACTTGGGAAATAGCGATCACAAAATAATAAGTTTTCATGTATCCTTTAAAAAGATGTGTAGTAGAGGGGTTACAAGGACACTAAACTTCAGGAGGGCAAATTTCCAACGGATGAGAGAGGATCTTGGTGCAATTAACTGGGACGATATCCTGAGACACAAAAATACACAGAGAAAATGGGAGACGTTTATTAGCATCCTGGATAGGACCTGTGCACAGTATATACCGTATGGGAATAAACATATTAGAAATAGGAGGAAACCAATATGGCTAAATAGAGCTGTAAGGGGCGCAATAAGGGACAAAAAGAAAGCATTTAGAGAATTAAAGGAAGTAGGTAGTGAGGAGGCATTAAATAAATACAGAAAATTAAATAAATTCTGTAAAAAGCAAATCAAGGCAGCAAAGATTGAGACAGAGAGACTCATTGCCAGAGAGAGTAAAAATAATCCTAAAATATTCTTTAACTACATAAATAGTAAGAAACTAAAAAATGATAGTGTTGGCCCCCTTAAAAATAGTCTGGGTGAGATGGTGGATGAGGATGAGGAAAAAGCCAATATGCTAAATGACTTTTTTTCATCAGTATTTACACAAGAAAATCCCATGGCAGACAAAATGTCTAGTGATAAAAATTCCCAATTAAATGTCACCTGCTTAACCCAGCAGGAAGTGCGGCGGCGTCTAAAAATCACTAAAATTGACAAATCTCCGGGCCCGGATGGGATACACCCTCGAGTACTGCAGGAATTAAGTACAGTCATTGATAGACCATTATTTTTAATCTTTAAAGACTCCATAATAACAGGGTTTGTGCCACAGGACTGGCGTATAGCAAATGTGGTGCCAATATTCAAAAAGGGAACAAAAACTGAACTCGGAAACTATAGGCCAGTAAGCTTAACCTCTACTGTGGGTAAAATCCTGGAGGGCATTCTAAGGGACGCTATACTGGAGTATCTGAAGAGGAATAACCTCATGACCCAGTATCAGCACGGGTTTACTAGGGACCGTTCATGTCAGACTAATTTGATCAGTTTCTATGAAGAGGTAAGTTCCGGATTGGACCAAGGGAACCCAGTGGATGTAGTGTATATGGACTTTTCAAAAGCTTTTGATACGGTGCCACACAAAAGGTTGATACATAAAATGAGAATAATGGGGATAGGGGAAAATATGTGCAAGTGGGTTGAGAGCTGGCTCAGGGATAGGAAACAAAGGGTGGTTATTAATGGAGCACACTCGGACTGGGTAGCGGTTAGCAGTGGGGTACCACAGGGGTCAGTATTGGGCCCTCTTCTTTTTAACATATTTATTAATGACCTTGTAGGGGGCATTCAGAGTAGAATTTCAATATTTGCAGATGACACTAAACTCTGCAGGGTAATCAATACAGAGGAGGACAATTTTATATTACAGGATGATTTATGTAAACTAGAAGCTTGGGCTGATAAATGGCAAATGAGCTTTAATGGGGATAAATGTAAGGTCATGCACTTGGGTAGAAGTAATAAGATGTATAATTATGTGCTTAATTCTAAAACTCTGGGCAAAACCGTCAATGAAAAAGACCTGGGTGTATGGGTGGATGACAAACTTAAATTCAGTGGCCAGTGTCAGGCAGCTGCTACAAAGGCAAATAAAATAATGGGATGCATTAAAAGAGGCATAGATGCTCATGAGGAGAATATAATTTTACCTCTATACAAGTCACTAGTTCGACCACACTTAGAATACTGTGCACAGTTCTGGTCTCCGGTGTATAAGAAAGACATAGCTGAACTGGAGCGGGTGCAGAGAAGAGCGACCAAGGTTATTAGAGGACTGGGGGGTCTGCAATACCAAGATAGGTTATTACACTTGGGGCTATTTAGTTTGGAAAAACGAAGACTAAAGGGTGATCTTATTTTAATGTATAAATATATGAGGGGACAGTACAAAGACCTTTCTGATGATCTTTTTAATCATAGACCTGAAACAGGGACAAGGGGGCATCCTCTGCGGTTGGAGGAAAAAAGGTTTAAGCATAATAACAGACACGGATTCTTTACTGTAAGAGCAGTGAGACTATGGAACTCTCTGCCGTATGATGTTGTAATGAGTGATTCATTACTTAAATTTAAGAGGGGACTGGATACCTTTCTGGAAAAGTATAATGTTACAGGGTATATACACTAGATTCCTTGATAGGGCGTTGATCCAGGGAACTAGTCTGATTGCCGTATGTGGAGTCGGGAAGGAATTTTTTTCCCCAATGTGGAGCTTACTCTTTGCACATGGGTTTTTTTTGCCTTCCTCTGGATCAACATGTTAGGGCATGTTAGGTTAGGCTATGGGTTGAACTAGATGGACATATAGTCTTCCTTCAACCTTAATAACTATGTAACTATGTAACTATGTAACTATTGGCCTATAGTTTGCACAGTCCAAGGGGTCCCTAGGCGGCTTTGGAAGGAGGATGAGGTGGGAATGTAGCATTGTGGACGGGATTGGGTCGCCTTGCAAGAAGGAGTTAAATACCGAGGTCATGTGAGGAAGAAGTGTTTTGGCGAATGTCTTATAGTAAAAGTACGTCAGACCATCAGGGCCAGGTGATTTTCCCATGGGTAGGGACTCCAAAACCTCCTCTACCTCTTCAGGGGATACTGCGCTATTTAAAGATTCAATCGCCTCACTAGGTAGTGAGGGGAGATCTAAGGTAGCAAGATAGTCTCCAATAGCCCCTGAACCCTGGGAACCATCAGCCGATGGGGGACCGAGATTGTACAGTTTTTTGTAGAAATTATAAAAAATGTCAGCTATGGCATCAGGGTGATAGTGCGTCACCCCTGCAGCGTCCCGTAAGGCCTGAGGACATGAAGCCGCGGAGCGTTCCTTCAGCTGGCGTGCCAGGAGGGTATGTGCCTTATTGCCCCTTTCATAGAATTTCTGTCTAGAGAAAGTTAGCAGCTTCTCCGCCCCCGCCACCGCCAGATCTTTTAATTTTTCCCTTAGTCTGACCACCTCTTTCAAAGCGGCCAGAGAGGGAGATTCAGCGAGTGTCCTCTCATGAAGCTTTAATTGAGAAGTCAAATGTGCCCTCTGAACCCCTGCGGATCTCTTGGCCCTGGCGCCCTCCCTAATACAATGGCCTCTCATCACCGCCTTATGTGCTTCCCACAGAACTCCCAGGGAGGAGACCGAGTCCGTATTGAGCTGGAAGAATTCCTCCAGTTGCTTATGCAGTGAGGCCCTAACTTCTGGGTCCTTGAGTAGAGATTCATTTAAGCGCCAGTGGCCAAATCTAGGTCGTGAGTGGGTTCCCTCAAGTTCCATGATCACAGGAGCATGATCTGACCAAGTAATGGAGCCCAGTTCCACCCCCCCAGCCTCTTAAGAATAGCAGAGTTTACAAAGAAGTAATCGATCCTGGTATGGGTCCGGTGTGGGTGCGAAAAGAAGGTAAGGCCCTCTCTCCAGGGTGTGCCACCCTCCATGCGTCAAAGAGAGCCTCAGATCTTATAATCCTCCGGAAGCCCAAAGACAGCTTCTTTACAGAGTCAGAGGGCGGCAACCCCCCGAGAGAGAGAGCCTGTCAAATGTTTCAGAGAATGGAAGATTGAAATCCCCACCCACTATCGTTGCCGCGCGGGGAAGCCCCCCCACTAGTGAGAATACCCCCCTCAAAAAGCGAATCTGTCCCTCATTCGGGGCATAAATGTTAGCGAGAATATGAGGAGAGCCCCCCACCTGTGCCTCTAGGATCACGTAATGTCCCTTAGGGTCAGAGTGATTTCCAGTGACTTGTATGCAGCGTCGGACTGGAGCACCTTGGGCCCACCAGAGAAAATCATTCTTGGGGCCCACTATGTAGCTACATAGAAATAGATACAAGACCACCAATTGTGCGGTAAAAAGCGCTAATATCAGGGTATAATATAAGGTAGTTCACGTCTTAATAATGTAGCAAGGGTTGGGGTAGCCCCCTCACAGAATATAATGTAGCCCCCTCATAAAATATAATGCAGTCCCCTCTCATAGAATATAATGCAGCACCCCACAAAATATTATGCAACCCTCTCAGGTATGACGCAGTCCCCACCATAGAATATAATGTAGCACCCCAAAGGGTATAATGCAGCCCCCCCATATAGTATAATGCCACCCACCACAGAATATAATGTAGTCCCGAGAGAATGCAGTTCCACCACAGAATATAATGCAGCCCCCCATAGAGTATACTGTAGCCCCCTCATATAGTATGATGTAGCCCCCATAATATTATGTAGTCCCCTGAGAGAATAATGCAGCCCCACCACAGAATATAATGTAGCCCCCCATAGAGTATACTGTAACCCCTCATATAGTATGATGTAGCCCCCCATAATATAATGTAGTACCTTAAGTATAATGCAGTCCCCCCACAGAATATAATGTAGCCCCCCAGGGCCGTATTTAGACTTTCTGCTGCCCTAGGCACTTTTAGCGCTGCCTCCCCTTTTGGTGAGTATGACACTATCGGCAGTGACTTTGGCAAGAATCGCTGTTGTGAAAGTTGCCTTTTGCAGCAGATCGGGCAGATTTTCTGCATCTGCCGCGTAACGGATCACTTATGGCAACACTCATTCCCTATGGGATTTGCGGCACTTGCCGTGATCTGGCAAATGCGGTACCATACCTCCCAACTTTTGAAGAAGGGAAGGAGGCATAAAGTTTGCGGCGCGCGTAGTGCGCCGTGGCAAATTTTAGGCCACGCCTCTGACCAGACCCATTTCACAACTAGTCACACCCATATCCAAGTCCCAACCGCAGCCATTTAGCACTGCTGATCACACTGTTTTATATACAATAATTATAAGCAAACAAAAATATGGCCACACAGTGCTCCATACTGTATAATGGCCACACATGATGCTCAATACTGTATAACGGCCACCACACATGATGCTCCATACTGTATAATGGCCACACATGATGCTGCATACTGTATAATGGCCACACATGATGCTCAATACTGTATAACGGCCACCACACATGATGCTCCATAATGTATAATGGTTACACATGATGCTCCATACTGTATAATGGCCACAACAGTTCTTCATACTGTATAATGGCCACACATGATGCTCCAGAGTGTATAATGGCCACACATGATGCTCCAGAGTGTATAATGGCCACACATTGCTCCATACTGTATAATGGGCAGACAGTGCTCCATACTGTATAATGATCCCACATAATGCTCAGTACTGTATAATGGCGACAAATGATGCTCCATACTGTATAATGGCCACACATTGCTCCATACTGTATAATGGCCAGACAGTGCTCCATACTGTATAATGATCCCACATAATGCTCAGTACTGTATAATGGCGACAAATGATGCTCCATACTGTATAACGGCCACACATGATGCTCCATACTGTATATTCCCCCCTGTATGGCTTAGATTCCCCCCTGTATGGCTTAGATTCCCCCCTGTATGGCTTAGATTCCCCCCTGTATGGCTTAGATTCCTCCCTGTATGGCTTAGATTCCCCCCTGCATGGCTTATATTCCCCCCTGCATGGCTTATATTCCCCCCTGCATGGCTTAGATTCCCCCCTGTATGGCTTAGATTCCTCCCTGTATGGCTTAGATTCCCCCCTGTATGGCTTATATTCCCCCCTGTATGGCTTAGATTCCTCCCTGTATGGCTTAGATTCCTCCCTGTATGGCTTAGATTCCCCCCTGTATGGCTTAGATTCCTCCCTGTATGGCTTATATTCCCCCCCTGTATGGCTTATATTCCCCCTGTATGGCTTATATTCCCCCTGTATGGCTTATATTCCCCCCTGTATGGCTTATATTCCCCCTGTATGGCTTAGATTCCCCCCTGCATGGCTTATATTCCCCCCTGCATGGCTTATATTCCCCCCTGCATGGCTTAGATTCTCCCCTGTATGGCTTAGATTCCCCCTGTATGGCTTAGATTCCCCCCTGCATGGCTTATATTCCCCCCTGCATGGCTTAGATTCCCCCCTGCGTGGCTTAGATTCCCCCCTGTATGGCGGCTTATCTCTCTGCACCAGCACCCGCTCCTGCTCCTGCTCGGTGTGCCGGCTTATGTCCTCCTTCATCCCCCCCCCGTCCCTCAGTCCCTCATACTCACCTGTCCGACTCCCACTGCACGGCCTTGCCGACATCCCTCGCGCTCTGTCCCGACTCTGGCGGCGGCGCCGGCGCAGCACCTTCTTCCTGCTTGAGCGGTCATGTGACACCGTTCATTAAGATCATGAATATGCACATATTCATGATCTTAATGAGCGGTGTCACGTGACCGCTCGTTCAGGACGAGCTGCAGTGCAGAAGCCGAGACCATCGCTGGAGCAGGGTGAGTATTCAAGGCGGTCGGTGGCGGTCGGCGGGGGGGGGGGGGGCCCTGGAGCGGGGGTGGGGCCCTGTCAGCAGGTGTCAGTGCCAGGGCCCACCGGAGGATCCTCCGGTTCCCCGGTGGGCCAGTCCGAGCCTGCTTGTATGGGGCAGTTTTTTGCAATCAGGATTGCAAACCCCCCTTTCTTAGTATTCGTGCTTGCTAGGTATTGTTGGGGAAATAAGTGGGCGGCAAACTTAAATGAGCCTGTAGAGTCAAAGTGGGTCTCTTGGATAAAGGCCACATCTGCCCTAGTGGAGAGCGGCTCCTGTAACAGCAATTTCCTCTTGCGGGGAGAATTAAGACCCCACACGTTAATAGATACAATACGTGTCATCTTAGTTGTATTGAGTGGAGTGTAGTGCAGGTGTCGGGACCGTTACCTTTGAAGGTGTAGGTTAACATAGAGGTTGTCTCAGTGCGGCTGGTCCACCAGATGAAGGCTGTCAAGGATCGAACCGAGGGTGAAAACGAAATTTGGATGGTTGGGTAGGATAAAAACAGCAGGGAAAAGGGAAGACATAGACACTCAGTTAGTAAATTACATATCCAAAAAGTGAAAAAACATAGAAGAACAATTGAGAACAATACCCGGGGTTTAACCCGGAGAGGGATCCCCTGTGGAGACCCACTCTTGGCTCGGAGGGCCAGAGTGGTAGAAATAGTAGGTCTCAATATCAATCCCAGGGAAGCCCTAGGATGGGTGGAAGTCTCCGAATCCGAGAGAGCCAGTCCATCACCAGCCAGCCGCCCCTCCAACGTGAAGGGGCAACTGAGAAGCAACCGAAATGGCCCTGGTGGAGCCCCCGCCACCCGCCTTCCCGGGTGACCTGCTTCAATTGTTTCAGTAAATGATGCGGCTCCAGACACACAGGGGCAGCACTGTATCCATCCCTCGGCGGGGTTTGGATGTCCCATTTCCAGCGTCGCAGGTCAAAAAGCAGAGGGGCCAATCAGAAAGGGGGACTTAGGGAAAAAGAGAGTACGCGGCCCGTTCTAAACAAGCCTAAACTAAGAGTCAAGTCAACGGGCACGGGGGGAAGATGGGGTGCAGCCACCCCTCCCCCCACGCGCCCCGCGCCTCCCTCTCCCCATCTTGGTCCACATCGGCGGAGGGGGAGCCCCAGGGACATGCAGGACCCATGGCGGAATGTCAACCGCTGGGATCTCTAGGGTTGTACAGAAGGATGATGTCACATCAGCAGGGGTGCGCAGAGACGCAGACTTTCCATCCTTCCTGGCTGTCAGGGCAAATGGGAACCCCCATCTATATTTAATTTGGTGTTCCTGGAGTATTAACAACAGGGGCCTGAGGTGTCTCCGCTTCTGCAGGGTAATACGGGAGAGATCTGGAAAGAGCTGAACCTCTGTTCCCCGAAATGAGGGGATCTGGTTCCGGGTCCTGGCTTTGGACATGATCAATTCTTTAGTAGTAAAGTCATGAACACAGCATATAATATCTCGGGGTTGAGTAGACATGTTCTTAGGCTGTAGCGCCCTATGTGCTCTGTCCAACTTAGTTATATTGGTTGAAGGTGCACCCAGAATGTTATTAAAGATGTCCTGCAGGATCAGATCAGGAGATTCAGAGTCCTCCACCTCAGGCACTCCTCTCACACGAATGTTGCATCTGCGTCCTCTATTGTCCAAATCCTCTAAGTGGGACTGCATTTCCTCCATCACTTTTTGTTGTGAGGACACTAGCTGGTGAATTTCTGTCATGTGTTTTCTTGTGGAGTCATGTTCCTCTTCCAGGGCTTCTATCCTCCCATTTAAGTGTTGTAAATCTTGTCTTACGTTGGCTATTTCTGCCCTGCATATGTCTTTGACCTCACTGATAAGGATCTTAAAGTCCTCTTTAGATGGTAGGGATGCCAGAATAGACTGCCAGTCTTGGGAGGGAGGGGGAGGCCCCCTGAAGCTGCCAACAGGCTGTGAGTTAGGAGGATAGTTAACTGAAGAATGTGGATGATGAGAGGAGTAGTGTCCCTGATGGGGTTGGATATAGGCAGTGTCCTGTGTAATATTCTGTCTATGGGCCTCCTGATGTGATGAGGAGCTGTTTGTGTGAGCTGATAAGACGGGTGTAGGAAGGGGGGCCCCACATCCCCCCTCCCCCTCACCTCGTGGCTGCTGTCAGCAGCAGTGATGGTCTGGTGTCCATGAAGTTCAGCTCCTTCTGTGCACGGCTCTTCCCCCAATGTAGAGGGGGAGATCTCCTCCTCCTCCCCGCAGCCATCAGCCTC
This sequence comes from Ranitomeya imitator, assembly GCF_032444005.1. Lineage (NCBI taxonomy): Eukaryota > Metazoa > Chordata > Amphibia > Anura > Dendrobatidae > Ranitomeya > Ranitomeya imitator. The sequence continues at coordinate 646,139,735 of NC_091283.1, read as the reverse complement.
CTGAATGCAGTCCTGATGCAGAGTGTCACGCCGGGAAACCCCCTCCTCACTGCCCTGCCTCTGTAAAGATGGTGCCTGAGTATCTCCCTGGACCTGTTCAAGGCCCAGGAAGGTGACCAGAGCTGTCCGCTGTGCTGGCTGGTCCACCGCTGGCTGCTGTGTGTTTCTAGGTTTCCTGGGCCCCATGCTGACTGTGGAACCCGGTGATGCAGGGTGATATTATGCTATTTATAGCTGGAAGATGGCAGGAGCTCCCTCACCACACGTCTGCTCAGCTCGGCATCCGGACACGCCCCCCGCCACGAACCATTTTTAATGTCCTAGCAGAGGGAAGGAGGTTGGCACTCAGGATTTTACAGTACATGGCTCCATCCATTACAGCTAACATAGAAAAAACTCAGAAAAAATACATACCATGAGATACAGCCTTCTCAAAACCCTGTCTGATGACAAATGCACACTTAGCAGGATGCAGTAGGCCTCCACTGATAAAGGCTAGGGGTGGCATAGGTGCAAACTACTTGATAAAAACAGCCACCCCCACACCAACGAAACATTGCAGGGGTTGGCTGCCTAGTAGAAAAAATGCACATTGATATAACTCACATAGGATGCCAGTCACACTGGTAAGTGTGGTGCACAGTGTCTGGTGTGCAGCCTATTAATGACGCCCCTTGTATTAACAGGCGGGCTGCCCAGCACTATACATATATGCACTATATAGTGTATGTGTTTATCATATGCATACATTTTTTGCACTATATCATATCTTTTTTTTTTTGCAGGATGTGGCCAGGCCTCTTTGTTGGTTAGGTTTTCTGGGGCGTCGGTCACTGTGTGCTGCATATTATAGTGCTGGGCAGCCCGCCTGTTAATACAGGGGGCGTCATTAATAGGTTGCATACCAGACACTCTGCACCACACCTATCAGTGTGACTGGCATCCTATGTGAGTTATATCAATGTGCAATTTTTCTGCTAGGCAGCCAACCCCTGCAATGTTGTGTTGGTGTGGGGGTGGCTGTTTTTATCAAGTAGTTTTCACATGTGCCGCCCCTTGCCTTTATCAGTGGAGGCCTACTGCATCCTGCTAAGTGTGCATTTGTCATCAGACGGTTTTGGGAAGGCCGTATCTCACGGTATGTATTTTTTGAGTTTTTTCTATGTTAGCTGTTTTTTGATATTAGTGGTAGGACTCGCAAGATTATGAGGACCCTTGACGTTGGGTTGCGAGCTTACTTTATTTTGGCCAAAATAATAAACCAATACCTCATATAGTGTATGTGTTTATCATATGCATACGTACATTTTTTGCACTATATCATATCTTTTTTTTTTTTTTGCAGGATGTGGCCAGGCCTCTTTTTGTTGGTTAGGTTTTTCTGGGGTGTCTGTCACTGTGTGCTGCATATTATAGTGCTGGGCAGCCCGCCTGTTAATACAAGGGGCGTCATTAATAGGCTGCACACCAGACACTGTGCACCACACTTACCAGTGTGACTGGCATCCTATGTGAGTTATATCAATGTGCATTTTTTCTACTAGGCAGCCAACCCCTGCAATGTTTCGTTGGTGTGGGGGTGGCTGTTTTTATCAAGTAGTTTGCACCTGTGCTGCCCCTAGCCTTTATCAGTGGAGGCCTACTGCATCCTCCTAAGTGTGCATTTGTCAAGAGACAGGGATTTGGGAAGGCTGTATCTCATGGTATGTATTTTCTCCATCCATTCTCCAATTGATGTGGTGAAGTAGTCCTGTGCCCTTAGCAGAGAAACACTCCAAAACATAATGTTTCCACCTCCATGCTTGACAGTGGGGACAGTATTCTGTGGGTCATAGGCAGCAGTTCTCTCCTTCCAAACACGGCGAGCTGAGTTAATGCCAAAGAGCTCAATTGTTGCCTCATCTGACCACAGCACCTTCTCCCAATCACTCACAGAATTATCCAGGTGTTCACTGGCAAACTTCAGACAGGCCTGCACATGCACCTTCATGAGCAGGGGAGCCTTGCAAGCACTGCAAGATTTTAAACCTTTACGGCATAATGTGTTAGCAATGGTTTTCTTGGTGACTGTGGTCCCAGCTGCCCTTAGATAATTAACAAGTTCCCCCTGTGTAGTTTTAGGCTGATCTCTCACCTTCCTAATGATCAAGGATAGCCCACAAGGTGAGATTTTGCATGGTGCCCCAGATCAATGTCGATTGACAGCCATTTTGTATGTCTTCCATTTTCTTACTATTGCACCACCAGTTGTATCCTTCTCATCCAGCACCTTACATATGGTTTTGTAGCCCATTCCATCTTTGTGCAGGTCTATGATCTTGTCCCTGACATCCTTAGAAAGCTCTTTGGTCTTGCCAATGTTGAAGAGGTTAGAGTCTGACTGATTGAGTCTGTGGACAGGTGTCTTTTATAATAGGTGACTATGAAAGACAGCGGTCTTTAATGCAGGTAACGAGTTCATTAGGAGCATCTAGCTGTTCTGTAGGAGCCAGAACTCTTAATTGTTGGTAGGGGATCAAATACTTACTTCTCACAAGTGCAAATAAATGTATAAAATTTATACAATGTGATTTTCTGGATTTTACTTTTGATATTCTCTTTATCAATGTTAAAAGTAACCTACCCTTAAAATTATAAACTGTTCATATCTTTGTCAGTGAACAAACTTACAAAACCAGCAAGGGATCAAATGATTATTTTCTTCAATGTATGTATGTATGTGTATATATATATATATATATATATATATATATATATATATATATATAATCTATAATATAACGCTGGGAGCGTCACTCTGTCTGAAGCCTTTATAGACTACGCAAGCGCAAGCGCCGGCGCAGTCTGGCCCCCACAGAGTGACGCTCCCAGGAGATCGCGGTATGTGTAAACACTGAACGCACACCGCGATCTCCACTGGAGAGTCAGGGACCGCCAGGAGGGTAAGTATATTCACCTGTCCCCCGTTCCAGCGCTGCATGCGTCTCCGTCTCCCGGGTCCTCTGCTGTAACGTTCACAGTTCAGAGGGCGCGATGACGCGCTTAATGCGCGCCGGCGCCACCCTCTGACTGAACAGTCACAGCCAGAGGAGCTGGAAGATGGTGGCACGCAGCGGTGGAATGGAAGACAGGTGAATATAGCAAGTGCTGGGGGGCCTGAGCTAGCGGCGATACCGGCACCTGACCCCCACAGCGCGCCGGTGTCCCCGCCTGCTCAGGCCCCCCAGCACTCGGCGCCCAGCGACGATAGGTGAGTATGATATATATTTTTTGTATATATGGCAGCAGCATACGGGGCATATACAATGGAGCATCTTATGGGGCCATCAACCATAATGGAGCATCTTATGGGGGGCATATAATACAATGGAGAATCTTATGGGGGCAAATAATACAATGGAGCATCTTATGGGGGGCATATAATACAGTGGAGCATCTTATGGGGCCATCAACCATAATGGAGCAGTGTACGGGGGCATATATTATGGAGCATCTTATGGGGGCCATAAACCTTTATGGAGCAGTGTACGGGGACATACAAACTGGAGCGTCTTATGGGGGCCATAAACCTTTATGGAGCAGTGTGTTGTGAATTCCGCTCTTGGGCTCCCTCCGGTGGTTGTAAGTGGCACTTTTGTGAGTTCTGCTCTTGGGCTCCCTCTTGTGGTTTCTAGTGGTATGGCTGCTCCTTGGAGTTAGCTGTCATCAGCTGCCTCCACTTATCGTCCGCTATTTAAGTCTGGCTCTTTCTTCAGCCTGTGCCACTTGTCAATGTTTCCTGGCTGGATTCACATCTCTGCTTGGATTCTCCTGGTTTCCTGACCAGTTCTGCAAAGATAAGTTCTGGCTTTGCTCATTTCAGTCCACATGTTGTGGACTTATTGTTCTGTGCATTCTATATTTGTCCAGCTTGTCAGTATGGATTTTTTCTGTTAGCTGGAAGCTCTGGGAAGCAGATTTACCCTCCACACCTTTAGTCAGGTGTGGAGATTTTGTAAACTCTGTGTGGATTGTTTTGTAGTTTTTATACTGACCGCACAGTATCCTTTCCTGTCCTATCTATCAAGCTAGACTGGCCTCCTATGCTAAAATCTGATTTCATTTCTGCGTATGTTATTTTCCCCTCCTCTCACTGTCAATATTTGTGGGGGGCTATCTTTCCTTTGGGGATTTTCTCTGAGGCAAGATAGGTTTCCTGTTTCCATCTTTAGGGGAAGTTAGATCTTAGGCTGTGCCGATGGGTCTAGGGAGCGTCAGGTACCCCCCACGGCTATTTTTAGTTGCGCTGCTAGGTTCAGGGTTTGCGGTCAGTACAGATACCACCTCCTTCAGAGCTTGTCTCATGTTGTTCCTAAACCACCAGATCATAACAGTACAAGTGGCCAAAAATGTATTAAATGTATCTCAAAAGAAGGAAAAGAAACTTCTGAACCATTTTTTTTTTCTGTGCTTTGGTTTGTCTTTTTTTTTTCCTCTTGATATCTGGGTGGTTCAGGATATATGTTTTGGCATGGATGTTCAGGGTTAGTTTTCTCGTGTGGATCAACTTGCTGCAAGAGTACAGAGTATCCAGGACTATGTTGTCCAGACTCCGGCTTTAGAGCCCAGAATTCCTACTCCTGATTTGTTTTTTGGGGACAGATCCAAGTTTTTGAACTTTAAAAATAACTGCAAATTGTTTTTTGCTTTGAAACCCCGTTCTTCTGGTGATCCCATTCAGCAGGTGAAAATCATCATATCCTTGCTGCGTGGTGACCCTCAAGACTGGGCTTTTTCTCTTGAAACAGGGGATCCGGCATTATTGAATGTAGATGCATTTTTTCAAGCGCTCGGATTATTGTATGACGAACCTAATTCTGTGGATCATGCAGAAAAAACCCTGTTGGCCTTGTGTCAAGGTCAGGAAGCGGCAGAGTTATACTGCCAGAAATTTAGAAAATGGTCTGTGCTCACTAAATGGAATGAAGAGGCTCTGGCTGCTATTTTCAGAAAAGGTCTTTCTGAAACCCTTAAAGATGTTATGGTGGGCTTTCCTACGCCTGCCGGTTTGAGCGAATCTATGTCTCTAGCCATTCAGATTGATTGGCGTCTGCGCGAGCGCAAAGCTGTGCACCATATGGCAGTATCCTCTGAGCATAGTCCTGAACCTATGCAATGTGATAGGATTTTGACTAGAACAGAACGGCAGGAATTCAGATGTCAGAATAGGCTGTGTTTTTACTGTGGTGATTCGGCTCATGTTATATCTGATTGCCCTAAGCGTACTAAGAGAGTCGCTAGGTCTGTTACCATTAGTACTATACAGCCTAAATTTCTCTTATCTGTGACCCTGATTTGCTCATTGTCGTCCTTTTCTGTCATGGCATTTGTGGATTCAGGTGCTGCCCTGAACTTAATGGACTTAGAATTCGCCAGGCGCTGTGGTTTTTCCTTGCAGCCTTTGCAGAGCCCTATTCCTTTGAGGGGCATTGATGCTACACCCTTGGCCAAGGATAAACCTCAGTACTGGACACAGATGACTATGTACATGGCTCCTGCACATCAGGAAGATTGCCGTTTTCTGGTGTTGCATAACCTGCATGATGATGTTGTGCTGGGATTTCCATGGTTACAGGAACATAATCCGGTGCTGGATTGGAAAACTATGTCGGTGACTAGTTGGGGTTGTCGAGGAGTACATAGTGACGTTCCTTTGATGTCAATTTCCTCTTCCCCCTCTTCTGAGGTCCCTGAGTTTTTGTCGGATTTCCAGGATGTATTTGATGAGCCCAAGTCCAGTTCCCTTCCTCCACATAGGGACTGTGATTGTGCTATTAACTTGATTCCTGGTTGTAAGTTCCCTAAGGGCCGACTTTTCAATCTGTCTGTGCCAGAGCATGCCGCCATGCTGAGCTATGTTAAGGAATCTTTGGAGAAAGGGCATATTCGGCCCTCTTCGTCACCATTGGGAGCGGGTTTCTTTTTTGTTGCCAAGAAGGATGGCTCCTTGAGACCCTGTATTGATTATCGTCTTCTTAATAAGATCACGGTCAAATTCCAATACCCCTTGCCTTTGCTTACTGATTTGTTTGCTCAGATTGAGGGTGCTAGTTGGTTTACTAAGATTGACCTCCGAGGGGCATATAATCTTGTTCGTATTAAACAGGGTGACGAATGGAAAACTGCATTTAATACGCCCGAAGGCCATTTTGAATACCTTGTGATGCCATTTGGGCTCTCTAATGCTCCATCTGTGTTCCAGTCTTTCATGCATGATATTTTCCGCAATTATCTTGATAAATTCATGGTCGTATATTTGGATGATATTTTGATTTTTTCCAATGATTGGGAGTCTCATGTGAAGCAGGTCAGGATGGTGTTCCAGATCCTTCGTGATAATGCTTTATTTGTGAAGGGGTCTAAGTGCCTATTCGGAGTTCAGAAGGTCTCTTTTTTGGGCTTTATTTTTTCTCCCTCGTCTATAGAAATGGATCCTGTTAAGGTCCAAGCTATTCATGACTAGATCCAACCCACATCTGTGAAGGGACTTCAAAAATTTTTGGGCTTTGCTAATTTCTATCGCCGTTTCATTGCCAACTTTTCCAGTGTGGTTAAGCCCCTTACTGATTTGACGAAGAAAGGTGCTGATGTGACGAATTGGTCCTCTGAGGCTGTTGAGGCCTTTCAGGAGCTTAAACGCCGATTTACTTCTGCCCCTGTGTTGCGTCAACCAGATGTTTCTCTTCCTTTTCAGGTTGAGGTCGACGCTTCTGAGATTGGGGCAGGGGCTGTTTTGTCTCAGAGGGAGTCTGATGGTTCTTTGATGAAACCGTGTGCTTTTTTTTCCAGAAAGTTTTTGCCTGCGGAACGCAATTATGAGGTCGGCAATCGGGAGTTGTTGGCTATGAAGTGGGCGTTTGAGGAGTGGTGACATTGGCTTGAGGGAGCTAAACACCGTGTTGTGGTCCTGACCGATCATAAGAATCTGATTTACCTCGAGTCGGCCAAGCGGCTGAATCCTAGACAGGCTCGATGGTCCCTGTTTTTCTCCCGTTTTGATTTTTTTGGTCTCGTATCTTCCGGGATCTAAGAATGTTAAGGCTGATGCCCTCTCTAGGAGTTTTTCGCCTGATTCTCCTGGAGTCCTGGAGCCGGTTGGCATTCTTAAGGAGGGGGTGATTCTTTCTGCTATCTCCCCTGAATTGCGGCGGGTGCTTCAGGAATTTCAGGCTGATAGGCCTGACCACTGTCTAGTGGGGAAGCTGTTTGTTCCTGATAGATGGACAAGTAAGGTAATTTCTGAGGTTCATTGTTCAGTGTTGGCTGGTCATCCTGGGATTTTTGGTACCAGAGATTTGGTTGCTAGGTCCTTTTGGTGGCCTTCCTTGTCTCGCGATGTGCGTGCTTTTGTGCAGTCCTGTGGGACTTGCGCCCGGGCCAAGCCTTGCTGTTCCCACGCTAGTGGGTTGCTTTTGCTTTGCCGGTCCCTGAGAGGCCCTGGACGCATATTTCCATGGATTTTATTTCAGATCTTCCTGTTTCCCAGAAGATGTCTGTTATCTGGGTTGTTTGTGACCGGTTCTCTAAAATGGTCCATCTGGTACCTTTGCCTAAGTTGCCTTCCTCCTCAGATCTGGTTCTGTTTTTTCAGCATGTGGTTCGTTTGCATGGCATTCCGGAGAATATTGTGTCTGACAGAGGTTCTCAGTTTGTCTCTAGATTTTGGCGGGCCTTTTGTGCTTGGATGGGCATTGATTTATCTTTTTCTTCGGCATTTCATCCTCAGACTAATGGCCAAACTGAGCGATCTAATCAGACCTTGGAGACCTATTTGAGATGCTTTGTGTCTGCTGATCAGGATGATTGGGTGTCTTTCTTGCCGTTGGCCGAGTTTGCCCTTAATAATCGGGCTAGTTCGGCTACTTTGGTTTCACCTTTCTTTTGTAATTTTGGTTTTCATCCTCGTTTTTCTTCTGGGCAGGTTGAGCCTTCTGATTGTCCTGGTGTTAATTCTGTGGTGGACACGCTGCAGCAGATTTGGACTCATGTGGTGGACAATTTGACGTTGTCTCAGGAAAGGGCTTAACGTTTTGCTAACCGCCGTCGGCGTGTTGGTCCCCGGCTTCGTGTGGGTGATTTGGTTTGGTTGTCTTCTCGTCATGTTCCTATGAAGGTTTCTTCTCCTAAGTTTAAGCCTCGGTATATTGGTCCTTATAAAATTTCTGAAATTATTAATCCGGTGTCTTTTCGTTTGGCTCTTCCTGCCTCTTTTGCCATTCATGATGTTTTCCATAGATCTTTGTTGCGGAGATATGTGGTGCCCGTTGTTCCCTCGGTTGACCCTCCTGCCCCGGTGTTGGTTGAGGGAGAGTTGGAATATGAGGTTGAGAAGATTTTGGATTCTCGTTTTTCGAGGCGGAGGCTTCAGTATCTTGTCAAGTGGAAGGGTTATGGCCAGGAGGATAATTCTTGGGTTGTTGCCTCCGATGTCCATGCTACCGATTTGGTTCGTGCTTTTCACTTGGCTCGTCCTGATCGGCCTGGGGGCTCTGGTGAGGGTTCGGTGACCCCTCCTCAAGGGGGGGGGGTACTGTTGTGAGTTCTGCTCTTGGGCTCCCTCTTGTGGTTTCTAGTGGTATGGCTGCTCCTTGGAGTTAGCTGTCATCAGCTGCCTCCACTTATCGTCCGCTATTTAAGTCTGGCTCTTTCTTCAGCCTGTGCCACTTGTCAATGTTTCCTGGCTGGATTCACATCTCTGCTTGGATTCTCCTGGTTTCCTGACCAGTTCTGCAAAGATAAGTTCTGGCTTTGCTCATTTCAGTCCACATGTTGTGGACTTATTGTTCTGTGCATTCTATATTTGTCCAGCTTGTCAGTATGGATTTTTTCTGTTAGCTGGAAGCTCTGGGAAGCAGATTTACCCTCCACACCTTTAGTCAGGTGTGGAGATTTTGTAAACTCTGTGTGGATTGTTTTGTAGTTTTTATACTGACCGCACAGTATCCTTTCCTGTCCTATCTATCAAGCTAGACTGGCCTCCTATGCTAAAATCTGATTTCATTTCTGCGTATGTTATTTTCCCCTCCTCTCACTGTCAATATTTGTGGGGGGCTATCCTTCCTTTGGGGATTTTCTCTGAGGCAAGATAGGTTTCCTGTTTCCATCTTTAGGGGAAGTTAGATCTTAGGCTGTGCCGAGGGATCTAGGGAGCGCCAGGTACCCCCCACGGCTATTTTTAGTTGCGCTGCTAGGTTCAGGGTTTGCGGTCAGTACAGATACCACCTCCTTCAGAGCTTGTCTCATGTTGTTACTAAACCACCAGTGTTGTGAGTTCTGTTTTTGGGCTCCCTCTTGTGGTTACTGATGGTACTGGGTGACTTGTCTTTCCTGGGTCTCTGGGTTCCACCTGTTCCATCAGGATATGGAGTTTCCTATTTAACTTGGCTTTGCTGGCATTTCCTCGCCGGTTATCAATGTATCCAGTGTGTCTTGTTACCTCTGCTCCCTGCTCATAGTACCTTCTGGTCAAGCTAAGTTTGGATTTTCCTGTTTTGGTGTTTTGATTTATTTGGTTTTTAGTCCAGCCTGCAGATATGTGATTCTTTGCTGCTGGTTGCTCTAGTGGGCTGAAATTGCTCCTCATGTACCATGAGTTGGCACATGAGTTCAAGTAATTTCAGGATGGTTTTTTGAAGGGTTTTTCGCTGACCGCGCAGTTCACTTTTGTATCCTCTGCTATCTAGCTTTAGCGGGCCTCATTTTGCTGAAACTGTTTTCATACTGCGTATGTGCTTTCCTCTCATTTCACCGTCATTATATGTGGGGGGCTGCTATTTCTGTGGGGTATTTCTCTGGAGGCAAGAGAGGTCTGTGTTTCTTCTAATAGGGGAAGTTAGATCTTCGGCTGGAGCGAGACGTCTAGGATGAACGTAGGCACGTTCCCCGGCTACTTTTATTTGTGTGTTAGGTTCAGGGTCGCGGTCAGCTCAGGTTCCATCGCCCTAGAGCTTGTTTGTATCTGTGCTTGTCCTTTAGTGATCCCCTGCCATTGGGATCATGACAGTATAACCGGCCCACAAAGTGTTAATTGTATTGGCTGAAGTAGGAGGATAAGTAGTCTGAGGAAGTTTTTTTTTTTTTTTTTTTCTCTTTCCCTCAGAGTTTGCTGCCTAGCCTTATTGCAGCCTGGCTTCTTCCTCCTCCTCTTAATCTTTGAATGGCTCTGATCCCAGCTGTTTATCATGGACGTCCAGAGTTTGGCTTCCAGCCTGAATAATCTTGCCGCTAAGGTTCAAAATATACAGGATTTTGTTGTACATGCTCCTATGTCTGAACCTAGAATTCCTGTCCCAGAGTTTTTTTCTGGAGATAGATCTCGTTTTCTGAATTTTAGGAATAATTGCAAGTTGTTTCTTTCTTTGAAATCTCGCTCCTCTGGAGACCCTGCTCAGCAAGTCAAGATTATTATATCTTTCCTGCGGGGTGACCCTCAGGATTGGGCATTTGCATTGGCACCAGGGGACCCTGCGTTGCTTAATGCGGATGCGTTTTTTCTGGCATTGGGTTTGCTCTATGAGGAACCTAACCAAGAGATTCAGGCTGAAAAAGCTTTGTTGGCCCTCTTTCAGGGGCAAGATGAAGCAGAAATTTATTGTCAAAAATTTCGGAAGTGGTCCGTGCTTACTCAGTGGAATGAGTGCGCCGTGGCTGCAAAGTTCAGAGATGGCCTTTCTGAGGCCATTAAAGATGTTATGGTGGGGTTCCCTGCGCCTACTGGTCTGAATGAGTCTATGACTATGGCTATTCAGATTGATCGGCGTTTACGAGAGCGCAAACCTGTGCATCATTTGGCGGTGTCGTCTGAACCGTCACCTGAGATAATGCAATGTGATAGAATTCAGTCCAGAAGTGAACGGCAAAATTATAGGCGGAAAAAAAGGTTGTGCTTTTATTGTGGTGATTCAGCTCATGTTATATCAGCATGCTCTAAACGCACAAAAAAGGTTGATAAGTCTGTTGCCATTAGTACATTACAGTCTAAGTTCATTCTGTCTGTGACTCTGATTTGTTCATTATCATCCATTTCCGTCGATGCCTATGTGGATTCAGGCGCTGCCCTGAGTCTTATGGATTGGTCATTTGCCAATCGCTGTGGGTTTAGTCTGGAGCCTCTGGAAGTCCTTATTCCTTTGAAGGGAATTGACTCTACACCTTTGGCTATGAATAAACCTCAGTACTGGACACAAGTGACCATGCGTATGACTCCTGTTCATCAGGAGGTGATTCGCTTCCTGGTACTGTATAATTTGCATGATGTCCTAGTGCTTGGTCTGCCATGGTTACAAACTCATAATCCAGTCCTTGACTGGAAATCAATGTCTGTGTTAAGCTGGGGTTGTCAGGGGGTTCATGATGATGCACCTCCAATTTCTATCGCTTCATCTACTCCTTCTGAGATTCCTGTGTTTTTGTCTGACTATCGGGATGTTTTTGAGGAGCCTACGCTCAGTTCGCTGCCTCCTCACAGGGATTGCGATTGTGCTATAAATTTAATTCCAGGCAGTAAATTTCCTAAAGGTCGTTTGTTCAATCTGTCAGTGCCAGAGCATACTGCTATGCGGGATTATGTTAAGGAGTCCTTGGAAAAGGGACATATCCGTCCATCTTTGTCCCCTTTGGGAGCAGGTTTTTTTTTCGTGGCCAAAAAAGATGGTTCCTTGAGGCCTTGTATAGATTATCGTCTTTTGAATAAGATTACCGTAAAATATCAGTATCCTTTGCCATTGTTGACTGATTTGTTTGCTCGTATTAAGGGGGCTAAATGGTTCACTAAGATTGATCTTCGGGGTGCGTATAATCTTATACGAATAAAGCAAGGTGATGAGTGGAAAACCGCATTTAATACGCCTGAGGGCCATTTTGAGTATTTGGTAATGCCTTTTGGACTTTTTAATGCGCCTTCAGTCTTCCAGTCCTTTATGCACGATATTTTCCGTGAATATCTGGATAAATTTATGATTGTGTATTTGGATGATATTTTGGTTTTTTCTGAGGACTGGGAGTCTCATGTTCAGCAGGTCAGGAAGGTGTTTCAGGTCCTGCGGGCCAATTCCTTGTTTGTAAAAGGCTCAAAGTGTCTCTTTGGAGTCCAGAAGATTTCTTTCTTGGGGTATATTTTTTCCCCTTCTACTATTGAGATGGATCCCGTCAAGGTTCAGGCTATTTGTGACTGGACGCAGCCTACATCTCTTAAGAGTCTACAGAAGTTCTTGGGCTTTGCTAATTTCTATCGTCGTTTTATAACTAATTTTTCTAGTGTTGTTAAGACTTTGACGGATTTGACTAAGAAGGGTGCTGATGTTGCTAATTGGTCCCTGCGGCTGTGGAGGCCTTTCAGGAACTTAAGCGCCGGTTTTCTTCTGCTCCTGTGTTGCGTCACCCAGATGTTTCGCTCCCTTTTCAGGTTGAGGTTGATGTTTCCGAGATTGGAGCGGGGGCGGTTTTGTCACAGAGAAGCTCCGATGGCTCAGTGATGAAGCCATGCGCGTTTTTTTCTAGAAAGTTTTCGCCGGCTGAGCGGAATTATGATGTTGGTAATCGGGAACTTTTGGCCATGAAGTGGGCATTTGAGGAGTGGCGTCATTGGCTAGAGGGTGCTAGACATCGTGTGGTGGTCTTGACTGATCACAAAAATTTGATTTACCTTGAGTCTGCCAGGCGTCTGAATCCTAGACAGGCTCGTTGGTCACTGTTTTTCTCTCGTTTCAATTTTGTGGTTTCATACCTGCCAGGTTCAAAGAATGTGAAGGCGGATGCTCTTTCTAGGAGTTTTGTGCCTGACTCCCTTGGAAATTCTGAGCCCTCTGGTATCCTTAGGGATGGGGTGATTTTGTCTGCTGTCTCCCCAGACTTGCGACGTGCTTTGCAGGAGTTTCAGGCGGGTAAACCTGATCGTTGTCCGCCTGAGAGACTGTTTGTTCCGGATAATTGGACCAGTAGAGTCATCTCCGAGGTCCATTCTTCTGCATTGGCAGGTCATCCTGGAATATTTGGTACTAGAGACTTGGTGGCCAGGTCTTTTTGGTGGCCTTCCTTGTCGAGGGATGTGCGTTCTTTTGTGCAGTCTTGTGAGGTTTGTGCTCGGGCTAAGCCTTGCTGTTCTCGGGCCAGTGGATTGTTGTCACCTTTGCCTATCCCGAAGAGGCCTTGGACGCACATTTCCATGGACTTTATTTCGGATCTCCCTGTCTCTCAAAAAATGTCCGTCATCTGGGTTGTGTGTGATCGCTTTTCTAAAATGGTTCATCTGGTACCCTTGCCTAAGTTGCCTTCCTCCTCTGAGTTGGTCCCTTTGTTTTTTCAGAATGTGGTTCGTTTGCATGGGATTCCTGAGAACATCGTTTCTGACAGGGGATCCCAGTTTGTGTCTAGATTTTGGCGGACGTTCTGTGCTAAGATGGGCATTGATTTGTCCTTTTCGTCTGCATTCCATCCTCAGACGAATGGCCAGACTGAACGAACTAATCAGACCTTGGAAACTTATTTAAGATGTTTTGTTTCTGCTGATCAGGATGACTGGGTTACCTTTTTGCCGCTGGCCGAGTTTGCCCTTAATAATCGGGCTAGTTCTGCTACCTTGGTTTCTCCTTTCTTTTGTAATTCGGGGTTTCATCCTTGTTTTTCCTCTGGTCAGGTGGAACCTTCTGATTGTCCTGGAGTGGACATGGTGGTGGATAGGTTGCATCGGATTTGGAGTCATGTGGTGGACAATTTGAAGTTGTCCCAGGAGAAGGCTCAGCAGTTTGCTAATCGCCGTCGCCGCGTGGGTCCTCGACTTCTTGTTGGGGACTTGGTGTGGTTGTCTTCTCGTTTTGTTCCTATGAAGGTCTCTTCTCCTAAGTTCAAGCCTCGGTTCATCGGTCCCTATAGGATCTTGGAAATTCTTAACCCTGTGTCGTTTCGTTTGGATCTCCCGGCATCGTTTGCTATTCATAATGTGTTCCATCGGTCGTTGTTGCGGAAGTATGAGGTACCTGTTGTTCCTTCGCTTGAGCCTCCTGCTCCAGTGCTGGTGGAGGGAGAATTGGAGTATGTTGTGGAGAAGATCTTAGATTCTCGTGTTTCCAGACGGAAACTCCAGTATTTGGTCAAGTGGAAGGGTTATGGTCAGGAGGATAATTCTTGGGTGGTTGCCTCGGATGTTCATGCTGATGATTTGGTTCGCGCTTTTCATAGGGCTCATCCTGGTCGCCCTGGTGGTTCTCGTGAGGGTTCGTTGACCCCTCCTCAAGGGGGGGTACTGTTGTGAGTTCTGTTTTTGGGCTCCCTCTGGTGGTTACTGATGGTACTGGGTGACTTGTCTTTCCTGGGTCTCTGGGTTCCACCTGTTCCATCAGGATATGGAGTTTCCTATTTAACCTGGCTTTGCTGGCATTTCCTCGCCGGTTATCAACGTATCCAGTGTGTCTTGTTACCTCTGCTCCCTGCTCCTAGTACCTTCTGGTCAAGCTAAGTTTGGATTTTCCTGTTTTGGTGTTTTGCTTTATTTGGTTTTTAGTCCAGCCTGCAGATATGTGATTCTTTGCTGCTGGTTGCTCTAGTGGGCTGAAATTGCTCCTCATGTACCATGAGTTGGCACATGAGTTCAAGTAATTTCAGGATGGTTTTTTGAAGGGTTTTTCGCTGACCGCGCAGTTCACTTTTGTATCCTCTGCTATCTAGCTTTAGCGGGCCTCATTTTGCTGAATCTGTTTTCATACTGCGTATGTGCTTTCCTCTCATTTCACCGTCATTATATGTGGGGGGCTGCTATTTCTGTGGGGTATTTCTCTGGAGGCAAGAGAGGTCTGTGTTTCTTCTAATAGGGGAAGTTAGATCTTCTGCTGGAGCGAGACGTCTAGGATCAACGTAGGCACGTTCCCCGGCTACTTTTATTTGTGTGTTAGGTTCAGGGTCGCGGTCAGCTCAGGTTCCATCGCCCTAGAGCTTGTTTGTATCTGTGCTTGTCCTTTAGTGATCCCCTGCCATTGGGATCATGACACACCAGATCATAACAGCAGTGTACGGGGGCATACACTATGGAGCATCTTATGGGGGCCATAAACCTTTATGGAGCAGCATACGGGGGCATACACTATGGAGCATCTTATGGGGGCCATAAACCATAATGGAGCAGTGTACGGGGGCATATACTATGGAGCATCTTATGGGGGCCATCAACCATAATGGAGCAGCGTATGGGGCATATGGATGGGAGAAGCAAATTAAAGAATGGTGGCGCAGGATGTGAGCAGCACATGACAGAACGGGGGCGCAGGATGGGAGCAGCATATGACAGAATAGGGCAGCACATGACAGAACGGGGGTGCAGGATGGAAGCAGCACATGACAGAATGGGCGCAGGATGGGAGCAGCACATGACAGAACAGGGGCACAGGATGGGAGCAGCACATGACAGAACAGGGGCACAGGATGGGAGCAGCACATGACAAAACAGGGGCGTAGGATGGGAGCAGCACATGACAGAACGGGGGCACAGGATGGGAGCAGCACATGACAGGATGGGAGCAGCAAATGACAGAATGGAGGCGCAGGATGGGTGCAGAACATGTCAGAATGGAGGCGCAGGATGGGTGCAGCACATGTCAGAATGGGGGCGCAGGATGGGAGCAGCACATGTCACAATGGGGCCGCAGGATGGGAGCAGCACATGACAGAATGGGGGCGCAGGATGGGTGCAACACATGACAGAATGGGGGCGCAAGATGGGTGCAACACATGTTAGGATGGGGGCGCAGGATGGGTGCAGCACATGACAGGATGGGGACGCAGGATGGAGCAGCACATGTCAGAATGGGGGTGCAGGATGGGAGTAGCACATGTCAGAATGGGGGTGCAGGATGGGTGCAGCACATGACAGGATGGGGACGCAGGATGGAGCAGCTCATGACAGGATGGGGACGCAGGATGGAGCAGCACATGTCAGAATGGGGGTGCAGGATGGGAGTAGCACATGTCAGAATGGGGGTGCAGGATGGGTGCAGCACATGACAGGATGGGGACGCAGGATGGAGCAGCTCATGACAAGATGGGGACGCAGGATGGAGCTGCACATACCAGGATGGAGACCATATACCAATATAGATGCTCGCCACCCGGGCGTAGAACGGGTTCAATAGCTAGTATATATATATATATATACATACATACACACATTGAAGAAAATAATCATTTGATCACTTGCTGATATATATATATATATATATATATATATATATATATATATATATACATACATACAGTGGGGCAAAAAAGTATTTAGTCAGTCAGCAATAGTGCAAGTTCCACCACTTAAAAAGATGAGAGGCATCTGTAATTTACATCATAGGTAGACCTCAACTATGGGAGACAAACTGAGAAAAAGAAAATCCAGAAAATCACATTATCTGTTTTTTTAACATTTTATTGCATATTATGGTGGAAAATAAGTATTTGGTCAGAAACAAAATTTCATCTCAATACTTTGTAATATATCCTTTGTTGGCAATGACAGAGGTCAAACATTTTCTGTAAGTCTTCACAAGGTTGCCACACACTGTTGTTGGTATGTTGGCCCATTCCTCCATGCAGATCTCCTCTAGAGCAGTGATGTTTTTGGCTTTTCGCTTGGCAACACGGACTTTCAACTCCCTCCAAAGGTTTTCTATAGGGTTGAGATCTGGAGACTGGCTAGGCCACTCCAGGACCTTGAAATGCTTCTTACGAAGCCACTCCTTCGTTGCCCTGGCGGTGTGCTTTGGATCATTGTCATGTTGAAAGACCCAGCCACGTTTCATCTTCAATGCCCTTGCTGATGGAAGGAGGTTTGCACTCAAAATCTCACGATACATGGCCCCATTCATTCTTTCATGTACCCGGATCAGTCGTCCTGGCCCCTTTGCAGAGAAACAGCCCCAAAGCATGATGTTTCCACCACCATGCTTTACAGTAGGTATGGTGTTTGATGGATGCAACTCAGTATTCTTTTTCCTCCAAACACGACAAGTTGTGTTTCTACCAAACAGTTCCAGTTTGGTTTCATCAGACCATAGGACATTCTCCCAAAACTCCTCTGGATCATCCAGATGCTTTCTAGCAAACTTCAGACGGGCCCGGACATGTACTGGCTTAAGCAGTGAGACACGTCTGGCACTGCAGGATCTGAGTCCATGGTGGCGTAGTGTGTTACTTATGGTAGGCCTTGTTACATTGGTCCCAGCTCTCTGCAGTTCATTCACTAGGTCCCCCCGTGTGGTTCTGGGATTTTTGCTCACCGTTCTTGTGATCATTCTGACCCCACGGGGTGGGATTTTGCGTGGAGCCCCAGATCGAGGGAGATTATCAGTGGTCTTGTATGTCTTCCATTTTCTAATTATTGCTCCCACTGTTGATTTCTTCACTCCAAGCTGGTTGGCTATTGCAGATTCAGTCTTCCCAGCCTGGTGCAGGGCTACAATTTTGTTTCTGGTGTCCTTTGACAGCTCTTTGGTCTTCACCATGGTGGAGTTTGGAGTCAGACTGTTTGAGGGTGTGCACAGGTGTCTTTTTATACTGATAACAAGTTTAAACAGGTGCCATTACTACAGGTAATGAGTGGAGGAAAGAGGAGACTCTTAAAGAAGAAGTTACCGGTCTGTGAGAGCCAGAAATCTTGATTGTTTGTTTCTGACCAAATACTTATTTTCCACCATAATATGCAAATAAAATGTTAAAAAAACAGAATGTGATTTTCTGGATTTTTTTTTCTCAGTTTGTCTCCCATAGTTGAGGTCTACCTACGATGTAAATTACAGACGCCTCTCATCTTTTTAAGTGGTGGAACTTGCACTTTTGCTGACTGACTAAATACTTTTTTGCCCCACTGTATATATATGTATGTATATATATATATATATATATATATATATATATACACTGTATGTATATATCAGCAAGGGATCAAATGATTATTTTCTTCAATGTATGTATGCATGTATATATATATAAATAAAGGGAATACTAAAATCCCACATCTTAGATATCACTGAATAAAATATTCCAGTTGAAAATCTTTATTCGTTATATAGTGCAGGGGCGGGGAATCTTTTTTTCTGCGAAGGGCCATTTGGATATTTAAACCATCCTTCGGGGGCCGTACAAACTTTGCCCACAAAGTGCATCCTGACTCTGACACTGGTTTCAGGGCATAATCTTTCATTGCATGCCCTTAAGTGTTCAGTAGTGAACACTGTGCGTGTGCTAACAGAGCAAGAAGAAATTAATGAGCTTGTGGCAATCAAATTACAGCTCCTTGCCCAAGAATGCTGTCCCTGAAAATCTGCTCGGGGGCCTGATAAAAGGTCATCGAGGGCCATAAATGGCCCTGGGGCCTGAGGTTCCCCACCCCTGATATAGTGGAATGCGTTGAGAACAGTAAAACCTAAAAATTATCAATGTAAATCACAACTAATATCCCATGGAGGTCTGCAGGTGGAATGATGCTCAAAATCAAAGTGGAAAATCAATTTGCAGGCTGATCCCACTTCAGTGGAAATGCCTCAAGACAAGGAATTGATGCTCAGTAGTGTGTGGCCTCCACGTGCCTGTATAACCTCCCTATAACGCCTGGGCATGCTCCTGATGAGGCAGCGGATGATCTCCTGAGGGATCTGCTCCCAGGCCTGGACTAAAGCATGTGCCAACTCCTGCACAGTCTGTGTGGTGCAATGTGATGTTGGTGCATGGTACGAGACATGATGTCCCAGATGTGTTCAATCGGATTCAGGTCTGGGGAATGGGGGAAGCCAGTCCATTGCTTCAATACCTTCATCTTGCAGGAACTGCTGACACACTCCAGCCACATGAGGTCTGGCATTGTCCTGCATTAGGAGGAACCCAGGGCCAACCGCACCAACATTTGGTCTCACAAAGGGTCTGAGGATCTCATCTCGGTACCTAATGGCAGTCAGGCTACCTCTGGCAAGCACATGGAGGCTGGCTGTGCGGCCCTCTAAAGAAATGCTGAAGGATGTTGCAGGCAGCAGATCGCTCTCCACGGCATTTCCTGACTCTGTCACGTCTGTCACATGTGCTCAGTGTGAACCTGCTTTCATCTGTGAAGAGCAGAGGGCGCCAGTGGCGAATTTGCCATTTTTGTTGTTCTGTGGCAAATGCCAAGCATCCTGCACGGTGTTGGGCTGTGAGCACAACCCCCATCTGTGGAAGTTGGGCACTCAGACCATCCTCATGGAGTCAATTTCTTACCGTTTGTGCAGACACATGCACATTTGTGGCCTGCTGGAGGTCATTTTGCAGGGCTCTAGCAGTGCTCCTCCTGTTCCTCCTTGCACAAAGGCTGAGGTAGTGGTCCTGCTGCTGGGTTATTGCCCTCCTACGGCCCCCTCCACATCTCCTGGTGTACTGGCCTTTCTCCTGGTAGCGCCTCCAGCCTCTGGACACTAAGCTGACAGACACAGCAAACCTTCTTGCTACAGCTTGCATTGATGTGCCTGTCATGATCCCAATGGCAGGGGATCACAAAAGGACAAGCACAAAAGCAAAACAAGCTCTAGGGTGATGGAACCTGAGCTGACCGCGATACTGAACCTAACACACAAATAGCTGTAGCCGGGGAACGTGCCTACGATGATTCTAGACGTCTCGCGCCAGCCGAAGAACTAACTTCCCCTATTAGAAGAAACACAGACCTCTCTTGCCTCCAGAGAAACACCCCACAGAAATAGCAGCCCCCCACATGTAATAACGGTGAAATGAGAGGAAAGCACATACGTAGTTATGAAAACAGATTCAGCAAAATGAGGCCCGCTAAAGCTAGATAGCAGAGGATACAAAAGTGAACTGCGCGGTCAGCGAAAAACCCTTCAAAAAACCATCCTGAAATTACTTGAACTCATGTGCCAACTCATGGAACATGAGGAGTAATTTCAGCCCACAAGAGCAACCAGCAACAAGAAATCACATATCTGCAAGCTGGAAAAGACAAAAATAAAGCAAAACGTGGAACAGGAAAATCAAAACTTAGCTTGTCCTGAAGATTACAGAAGCGGGTAGCAAAGGTAAAAAGACACACTGATTACATTGATAGCCGGCGAGGAAATGACAAGAAAGCCAGGCTAAATAGGAAACTCCCATATCCTGATGGAACAGGTGGACACCAGAGACCGCAGAGAACACAAGTCACCCAGTACCACCAGTAACCACCAGAGGGAGCCCAAAAACAGAACTCACAACAGTACCCCCCCCTTGAGGAGGGGTCACCGAACCCTCACGAGAACCACCAGGGCGACCAGGATGAGCCCTATGAAATGCACGGACCAAATCGGCAGCATGAACATCAGAGGCAACCACCCAAGAATTATCCTCCTGACCATAACCCTTCCACTTGACCAAATACTGGAGCTTCCGTCTGGAAACACGAGAATCCAAGATCTTCTCCACAACATACTCCAATTCTCCCTCCACCAGCACCGGAGCAGGAGGCTCAAGCGAAGGAACAACAGGTACCTCATACTTCCGCAACAACGACCGATGGAACACTGTTATGATGGCAATCCAGTGACACAGTGTGCCAGCAATCAGAGCACATACAGTGATCTGACAATAACCCAAAAACAATAGAACGAGCTCTGAGACGTGGAATCTCTGTAGACCGCAATACCTGAACCTATCCTAAACACAACTAAAGGCAGCTGTGGATTGCGCCTGACACTACCTATGCAACTCGGCACAGCCTGAGGAACTGACTAGCCTGAAGATAGAAATACAAGCCTGGCTTGCCTCAGAGAAATACCCCAAAGGAAAAGGCAGCCCCCCACATATAATGACTGTTAGCAAGAGGAAAAGACAAAACGTAGGGATGAAATAGATTCAGCAAAGTGAGGCCCGATATTCTAGATAGAGCGAGGATAGCAAAGAGAACTTTGCAGTCTACAAAAAACCCTAAAGCAAAAACCACGCAAAGGGGGCAAAAAGACCCACCGTGCCGAACTAACGGCACGGCGGTACACCCTTTGCGTCTCAGAGCTTCCAGCAAAACGAATAGACAAGCTGGACAGAAAAAATAGCAACAAAAACAAAGAAGCACTTATCTAAGCAGAGCAGCAGGCCACAGGAAAGATCCAAAGCTCAGATCCAACACTGGAACATAGACAAGGAGCAAGGAAGACAGAATCAGGTGGAGTTAAATAACACAGCAGCCAACGAGCTCACCAGAACACCTGAGGGAGGAAGCTCAGAAGCTGCAGTACCACTTGTGACCACAGGAGTGAATTCAGCCACAGAATTCACAACAGTACCCCCCCCTTGAGGAGGGGTCACCGAACCCTCACCAGAGCCCCCAGGCCGACCAGGATGAGCCACATGAAAGGCACGAACAAGATCTGGAGCATGGACATCAGAGGCAAAAACCCAGGAATTATCTTCCTGAGCATAACCCTTCCATTTAACCAGATACTGGAGTTTCCGTCTAGAGACACGAGAATCCAAAATTTTCTCCACAATATACTCCAATTCCCCCTCCACCAAAACCGGGGCAGGAGGCTCAACAGATGGAACCATAGGTGCCACGTATCTCCGCAACAACGACCTATGGAATACATTATGTATGGAAAAGGAGTCCGGGAGGGTCAGACGAAAGGACACAGGATTGAGAATCTCAGAAATCCTATATGGACCAATAAAACGAGGTTTAAATTTAGGAGAGGAAACCTTCATAGGAATATGACGAGAAGATAACCAAACCAGATCCCCAACACGAAATCGGGGACCCACACGGCGTCTGCGATTAGCGAAAAGTTGAGCCTTCTCCTGGGACAAGGTCAAATTGTCCACTACCTGAGTCCAGATCTGCTGTAACCTGTCCACCACAGAATCCACACCAGGACAGTCCAAAGACTCAACCTGTCCTGAAGAGAAACGAGGATGGAACCCAGAATTGCAGAAAAATGGAGAGACCAAGGTAGCCGAGCTGGCCCGATTATTAAGGGCGAACTCAGCCAATGGCAAAAAGGACACCCAATCATCCTGGTCTGCAGAAACAAAACATCTCAGATATGTTTCCAAGGTCTGATTGGTTCGTTCGGTCTGGCCATTAGTCTGAGGATGGAAAGCCGAGGAAAAAGATAGGTCAATGCCCATCCTACCACAAAAGGCTCGCCAGAACCTTGAAACAAACTGGGAACCTCTGTCAGAAACAATATTCTCAGGAATGCCATGCAAACGAACCACATGCTGGAAGAACAAAGGCACCAAATCAGAGGAGGAAGGCAATTTAACCAAAGGCACCAGATGGACCATTTTAGAAAAGCGATCACAGACCACCCAAATGACTGACATCTTTTGAGAAACGGGAAGGTCAGAAATGAAATCCATCGAAATATGTGTCCAAGGCCTCTTCGGGACCGGCAAGGGCAAAAGCAACCCACTGGCACGTGAACAGCAGGGCTTAGCCCTAGCACAAATCCCACAGGACTGCACAAAAGTACGTACATCCCGTGACAGAGATGGCCACCAGAAGGATCTAGCCACTAACTCTCTGGTACCAAAGATTCCAGGATGACCAGCCAACACCGAACAATGAAGTTCAGAGATAACTTTACTAGTCCACCTATCAGGGACGAACAGTTTCTCTGCCGGACAACGATCAGGTTTATTCGCCTGAAATTTTTGCAACACTCGCCGCAAATCAGGGGAGATGGCAGACACAATGACTCCTTCCTTGAGGATACTCGCCGGCTCAGATAAACCCAGACAGTCGGGCACAAAACTCCTAGACAGAGCATCCGCCTTCACATTTTTAGAGCCCGGAAGGTACGAAATCACAAAATCGAAGCGGGCAAAAAATAACGACCAACGGGCCTGTCTAGGATTCAAGCGCTTGGCAGACTCGAGATAAGTAAGGTTCTTATGATCAGTCAATACCACCACGCGATGCTTAGCTCCTTCAAGCCAATGACGCCACTCCTCGAATGCCCACTTCATGGCCAGCAACTCTCGGTTGCCCACATCATAATTACGCTCAGCAGCAGAAAACTTCCTGGAAAAGAAAGCACATGGTTTCAACACTGAGCAACCAGAACCTCTCTGTGACAAAACCGCCCCTGCTCCAATCTCAGAAGCATCAACCTCGACCTGGAACGGAAGAGAAACATCTGGTTGACACAACACAGGGGCAGAACAAAAACGACGCTTCAACTCCTGAAAAGCTTCCACGGCAGCAGAAGACCAATTAACCAAATCAGCACCCTTCTTGGTCAAATCGGTCAATGGTTTGGCAATGCTAGAAAAATTACAGATGAAGCGACGATAAAAATTAGCAAAGCCCAGGAACTTTTGCAGACTTTTCAGAGATGTCGGCTGAGTCCAATCCTGGATGGCTTGGACCTTAACCGGATCCATCTCGATAGTAGAAGGGGAAAAGATGAACCCCAAAAATGAAACTTTCTGCACACCGAAGAGACACTTTGATCCCTTCACGAACAAAGAATTAGCACGCAGGACCTGGAAAACCATTCTGACCTGCTTCACATGAGACTCCCAATCATCTGAGAAGATCAAAATGTCATCCAAGTAAACAATCAGGAATTTATCCAGATACTCACGGAAGATGTCATGCATAAAAGACTGAAACACAGATGGAGCATTGGCAAGTCCGAACGGCATCACTAGATACTCAAAATGACCCTCGGGCGTATTAAATGCAGTTTTCCATTCATCTCCTTGCCTGATTCTCACCAGATTATACGCACCACGAAGATCTATCTTAGTGAACCAACTAGCCCCCTTAATCCGAGCAAACAAGTCAGATAACAATGGCAAGGGATACTGAAATTTAACAGTGATCTTATTAAGAAGGCGGTAATCAATACACGGTCTCAGCGAACCATCCTTCTTGGCTACAAAAAAGAACCCTGCTCCCAGTGGTGATGACGATGGGCGAATATGTCCCTTCTCCAGGGATTCCTTCACATAACTGCGCATAGCGGCGTGTTCAGGCACGGATAAATTAAATAAACGACCTTTAGGGAATTTACTACCAGGAATCAAATTGATAGCACAATCACAATCCCTATGCGGAGGTAGAGCATCGGACTTGGACTCTTCAAATACATCCTGATAATCAGACAAGAACTCTGGGACCTCAGAAGGGGTGGATGACGAAATAGACAAAAATGGAACATCACCATGTACCCCCTGACAACCCCAGCTGGATACCGACATAGAGTTCCAATCCAATACTGGATTATGGGTTTGTAGCCATGGCAACCCCAACACGACCACATCATGCAGATTATGTAGCACCAGAAAGCGAATAACTTCCAGATGTGCAGGAGCCATGCACATGGTCAGCTGGGCCCAGTACTGAGGTTTATTCTTGGCCAAAGGTGTAGCATCAATTCCTCTCAACGGAATAGGACACCGCAAAGGCTCCAAGAAAAACCCACAATGTTTAGCATAATCCAAATCCATCATATTCAGGGCAGCGCCTGAATCCACAAACGCCATGACAGAATACGATGACAAAGAGCATATCAAGGTAATGGACAGAAGGAATTTGGACTGTACAGTACCAATGACGGCAGACCTATCGAACCGCTTAGTGCGCTTAGGACAATCAGAAATAGCATGAGTGGAATCATCACAGTAGAAACACAGCCCATTCAGACGTCTGTGTTCTTGCCGTTCAACTCTGGTCATAGTCCTATCGCATTGCATAGGCTCAGGTTAAATCTCAGACAATACCGACAGATGGTGCACAGATTTACGCTCGCGCAAGCGACGACCGATCTGAATGGCCAAAGATATAGACTCATTCAAACCAGCAGGCATAGGAAAACCCACCATGACATCCTTAAGAGCCTCAGAGAGACCCTTTCTGAACAAAGCTGCCAGCGCAGATTCATTCCACAGAGTGAGTACTGACCACTTCCTAAATTTCTGACAATATACTTCTATATCATCCTGACCCTGGCACAAAGTCAGCAAATTTTTCTCAGCCTGATCCACTGAATTAGGCTCATCGTACAGTAATCCGAGCGCCAGGAAAAACGCATCGACATTACTCAATGCAGGGTCTCCTGGCGCAAGAGAAAATGCCCAGTCCTGAGGGTTGCCACGCAAAAAAGAAATAATAATCAAAACTTGTTGAACTGAATTACCAGAAGAATGAGGTTTCAAGGCCAGAAATAGCTTACAATTATTTTTGAAGCTCAGAAACTTAGTTCTATCACCAAAAAACAAATCAGGAATAGGAATTCTTGGTTCTAGCATAGATTTCTGATC
The DNA here is from genome assembly GCF_032444005.1 of Ranitomeya imitator. Lineage (NCBI taxonomy): Eukaryota > Metazoa > Chordata > Amphibia > Anura > Dendrobatidae > Ranitomeya > Ranitomeya imitator. The sequence continues at coordinate 646,114,439 of NC_091283.1, read as the reverse complement.
AATAGTATCTTGAATCTTTTGTACATTTATAACGAGATTATCCATTGAAGAGCACAGACCCTGAATATCCATGTCCACAGCTGTGTCCTGAAGCACCCAAATGTCTAGGGGAAAAAAAAGACTGAACACAGAGCTGAGAAAAAAAAATGATGTCAGAACTTCTTTTTTCCCTCTATTGAGAATCATTAGTTGGCTCCTTGTACTGTTATGATGGCAATCCAGTGACAGTGTGCCAGCAATCAGAGCACATACAGTGATCTGACAATAACCCAAAAACAATAGAACGAGCTCTGAGACGTGGAATCTCTGTAGACCGCAATACCTGAACCTATCCTAAACACAACTAAAGGCAGCTGTGGATTGCGCCTGACACTACCTATGCAACTCGGCACAGCCTGAGGAACTGACTAGCCTGAAGATAGAAATACAAGCCTGGCTTGCCTCAGAGAAATACCCCAAAGGAAAAGGCAGCCCCCCACATATAATGACTGTTAGCAAGAGGAAAAGACAAAACGTAGGGATGAAATAGATTCAGCAAAGTGAGGCCCGATATTCTAGATAGAGCGAGGATAGCAAAGAGAACTTTGCAGTCTACAAAAAACCCTAAAGCAAAAACCACGCAAAGGGGGCAAAAAGACCCACCGTGCCGAACTAACGGCACGGCGGTACACCCTTTGCGTCTCAGAGCTTCCAGCAAAACGAATAGACAAGCTGGACAGAAAAAATAGCAACAAAAACAAAGAAGCACTTATCTAAGCAGAGCAGCAGGCCACAGGAAAGATCCAAAGCTCAGATCCAACACTGGAACATAGACAAGGAGCAAGGAAGACAGAATCAGGTGGAGTTAAATAACACAGCAGCCAACGAGCTCACCAGAACACCTGAGGGAGGAAGCTCAGAAGCTGCAGTACCACTTGTGACCACAGGAGTGAATTCAGCCACAGAATTCACAACAGAACACATTATGAATAGCAAACGATGCCGGGAGATCCAAACGAAATGACACAGGGTTAAGAATTTCCAAGATCCTATAGGGACCGATGAACCGAGGCTTGAACTTAGGAGAAGAGACCTTCATAGGAACAAAACGAGAAGACAACCACACCAAGTCCCCAACACGAAGACGAGGACCCACGCGGCGACGGCGATTAGCAAAATGCTGAGCTCTCTCCTGGGACAACTTCAAATTGTCCACCACATGACTCCAAATATGATGCAACCTATCCACCACCATGTCCACTCCAGGACAATCAGAAGGCTCCACCTGACCAGAGGAAAAACGAGGATGAAACCCCGAATTACAAAAGAAAGGAGAAACTAAGGTAGCAGAACTAGCCCGATTATTAAGGGCAAATTCGGCAAGCGGCAAAAAGGTAACCCAGTCATCTTGATCAGCAGAAACAAAACACCTTAAATAAGTTTCTAAGGTCTGATTAGTTCGTTCAGTCTGGCCATTCGTCTGGGGATGGAATGCAGACGAAAAGGACAAATCAATGCCCATCTTAGCACAGAACGTCCGCCAAAATCTAGACACAAACTGGGATCCCCTGTCAGAAACGATGTTCTCCGGAATCCCATGCAAACGAACCACGTTCTGAAAAAACAGAGGGACCAACTCAGAGGAGGAAGGTAATTTAGGCAAGGGTACAAGATGAACCATCTTAGAAAAGCGGTCACACACAACCCAGATGACGGACATTTTTTGAGAGACAGGGAGATCCGAAATAAAGTCCATGGAAATGTGCGTCCAAGGCCTCTTCGGGATAGGCAAAGGTGACAACAATCCACTGGCCCGAGAACAGCAAGGCTTAGCCCGAGCGCAAACTTCACAAGACTGCACAAAAGAACGCACATCCCTCGACAAGGAAGGCCACCAAAAAGACCTGGCCACCAAGTCTCTAGTACCAAATATTCCAGGATGACCTGCCAACGCAGAAGAATGGACCTCGGAGATGACTCTACTGGTCCAATTATCCGGAACAAACAGTCTTTCAGGCGGACAACGATCAGGTTTATCCGCCTGAAACTCCTGCAAAGCACGTCGCAAATCTGGAGAGACAGCCGACAAAATCACCCCATCCCTAAGGATACCAGTAGGCTCAGAATTTCCAGGGGAGTCAGGCACAAAACTCCTAGAAAGAGCATCCGCCTTCACATTCTTTGAACCTGGCAGGTATGAAACCACAAAATTGAAACGGGAGAAAAACAGTGACCAACGAGCCTGTCTAGGATTCAGACGCTTGGCAGACTCAAGGTACATCAGATTTTTGTGATCAGTAAAGACCACCACACGATGTCTAGCACCCTCAAGCCAATGACGCCACTCCTCAAATGCCCACTTCATGGCCAAAAGCTCCCGATTACCAACATCATAATTCCGTTCAGCGGCGAAAATTTTCTAGAAAAGAACGCTCATGGCTTCATCACTGAGCCATCGGAGCTTCTCTGCGATAAAACCGCCTCCGCTCCAATCTCGGAAGCATCAACCTCAACCTGAAAAGGAAGTGACGCATCTGGCTGACACAACACAGGAGCAGAAGAAAACCGGCGCTTAAGTTCCTGAAAGGCCTCCACAGCCGCAGGAGACCAATCCGCAACATCAGCACCCTTCTTAGTCAAATCCGTCAAAGGTTTAACAACACTAGAAAAATTAGCTATGAAACGACGATAAAAATTAGCAAAGCCCAAGAACTTCTGCAGACTCTTAAGAGATGTAGGCTGCGTCCAGTCACAAATAGCCTGAACCTTGACGGTATCCATCTCAATAGTAGAAGGGGAAAAAATATACCCCAAAAAATAAATCTTCTGGACTCCAAAGAGACACTTTGAACCCTTTACAAACAAAGAATTGGCCCGCAGGACCTGAAACACCTTCCTGACCTGCTGAACATGGGACTCCCAGTCATCAGAAAAAAACAAAACATCATCCAAATACACGATCATAAATTTATCCAGATATTCACGGAAAATATCGTGCATAAAGGACTGGAAGACAGAAGGAGCATTAGAAAGTCCAAAAGGCATCACCAAATACTCGAAATGGCCCTCAGGCATATTAAATGCGGTTTTCCACTCATCACCCTGCTTTATCCGCACAAGATTATACGCACCCCGAAGATCAATCTTAGTGAACCATCTAGCTCCCTTAATGCGAGCGAACAAATCAGTCAACAATGGCATAGGATTCTGATATTTGACTGTAATCTTATTCAAAAGACGATAATCTATACAAGGCCTCAAGGAACCATCTTTCTTGGCCACGAAAAAAAAAACCTGCTCCCAAAGGGGACAAAGATGGACGGATATGTCCCTTTTCCAAGGACTCCTTAACATAACTCCGCATAGCAGCATGCTCTGGCACTGACAGATTGAACAAACGACCTTTAGGAAACTTACTGCCAGGAATCAAATCTATAGCACAATCGCAATCCCTGTGAGGAGGAAGCGAACTGAGCTTAGGCTCCTCAAAAACATCCCGATAATCAGACAAAAATACAGGAACCTCAGAAGGAGTAGATGAAGCGATAGAAATCGGAGGTGCATCATCATGAACCCCCTGACATCCCCAGCTTAACACAGACATTGTTTTCCAGTCCAGGACTGGGTTATGAGTTTGTAACCATGGCAGACCAAGCACTAAGACATCATGTAAATTATACAGTACCAGGAAGCGAATCACCTCCTGATGAACGGGAGTCATACGCATGGTCACTTGTGTCCAGTACTGAGGTTTATTCATAGCCAAAGGTGTAGAATCAATTCCTTTCAAAGGAATAGGAACTTCCAGAGGCTCCAGACTAAACCCACAGCGATTGGCAAATGACCAATCCATAAGACTCAGGGCAGCGCCTGAATCCACATAGGCATCGACGGAAATGGATGATAAAGAACAAATCAGAGTCACAGACAGAATGAACTTAGACTGTAAAGTACCAATGGCAGCAGACTTATCAACCTTTTTTGTGCGTTTAGAGCATGCTGATATAACATGAGCTGAATCACCACAATAAAAACACAACCCATTTTTCCGCCTATAGTTTTGCCGTTCACTTCTGGACTGAATTCTATCACATTGCATTGTCTCAGGTGCCTGTTCAGAAGACACCGCCAAATGGTGCACAGGTTTGCGCTCCCGTAAACGCCGATCAATCTGAATAGCCATAGTCATGGACTCATTCAGACCTGTAGGCGCCGGGAACCCCACCATAACATCTTTAATGGCCTCAGAAAGGCCATCTCTGAATTTTGCAGCCAGAGCGCGCTCATTCCACTGAGTAAGCACCGACCATTTCCGAAATTTCTGACAATATATTTCTGCTTCATCTTGCCCCTGAGAGAGAGCCAATAAAGCTTTTTCAGCCTGAATCTCTTGGTTAGGTTCCTCATAGAGCAAACCCAATGCCAGAAAAAACGCATCCACATTAAGCAACGCAGGATCCCCTGGTGCCAATGCAAATGCCCAATTCTGAGGGTCACCGCGCTGGAAAGATATAATAATCTTGACCTGCTGAGCAGGGTCTCCAGAGGAACGAGATTTCAATGAAAGAAACAACTTGCAATTGTTCCTAAAATTCAGAAAACTAGATCTATCTCCAGAAAAAAACTCTGGGACAGGAATTCTAGGTTCAGACATAGGAGCATGTACAACAAAATCTTGTATATTTTGAACCTTAGCAGCAAGATTATTCAGGCTGGAAGCCAAACTCTGGACATCCATGATAAACAGCTGAGGTCAGAGCCATTCAAGGATTAAGAGGAGGGTAGAAGCAGCCAGGCTGCAATTAAGGCTAGGCAGCAACCTCTGGGAGAGGAAAAAAAAAAAAAAAACTTCCTCAGACACTTTTCCTCCTACTTCAGCCAATACGATTACCACTTTCGGGCCGGCTATACTGTCATGATCCCAATGGCAGGGGATCACAAAAGGACAAGCACAAAAGCAAAACAAGCTCTAGGGTGATGGAACCTGAGCTGACCGCGATACTGAACCTAACACACAAATAGCTGTAGCCGGGGAACGTGCCTACGATGATTCTAGACGTCTCGCGCCAGCCGAAGAACTAACTTCCCCTATTAGAAGAAACACAGACCTCTCTTGCCTCCAGAGAAACACCCCACAGAAATAGCAGCCCCCCACATGTAATAACGGTGAAATGAGAGGAAAGCACATACGTAGTTATGAAAACAGTTTCAGCAAAATGAGGCCCGCTAAAGCTAGATAGCAGAGGATACAAAAGTGAACTGCGCGGTCAGCGAAAAACCCTTCAAAAAACCATCCTGAAATTACTTGAACTCATGTGCCAACTCATGGAACATGAGGAGTAATTTCAGCCCACAAGAGCAACCAGCAACAAGAAATCACATATCTGCAAGCTGGAAAAGACAAAAATAAAGCAAAACGTGGAACAGGAAAATCAAAACTTAGCTTGTCCTGAAGATTACAGAAGCGGGTAGCAAAGGTAAAAAGACACACTGATTACATTGATAGCCGGCGAGGAAATGACAAGAAAGCCAGGCTAAATAGGAAACTCCCATATCCTGATGGAACAGGTGGACACCAGAGACCGCAGAGAACACAAGTCACCCAGTACCACCAGTAACCACCAGAGGGAGCCCAAAAACAGAACTCACAACATGTGCCATTCTGGATAAGCTGCACTACCTGAGCCACTTGTGTGGGTTGTAAAGTCTGTCTCATGCTACCACGAGTGTGAAAGCACAACCAACATTCAAAAGTGACCAAAACATCAGCCAGAAAGCATTGGTACTGAGATGTGGTCTGTGGTCCCCACCTGCAGAACAACTCCTTTATTGAGTGTGTCTTGATAATTGCCAATAGTTTCCATTTGTTGTCTATTCGATTTGCACAGCAGCATGTGAAATTGATTGTCAAACAGTGTTGCTTCCTAAGTGGACAGTTTCATTTCACAGAAGTTTGATTTACTTGGAGTTATATTCTGTTGTTTAAGTGTTCCCTTTATTTTTTGAGCAGAGTACAGTATATATACACACACAGTATATACACACAGTATATATATATACACACACACACACACACACACATCTATATATATAATTGTCTAAGGGGTACTTCCGTCTTTCTGTCTTCAACTTCCGTAACGGAAATCCCGTGTCGCTGATCGTCATGGCTGCCGCGACCAATCAGCGACGGGCACAGTCTGATTAGTCCCTCCCCTACAGTCACAGTTCCCGCCGCCCGCTCCATACTCCCCGCAGTCAGTGTCCCCGGGGCTCCGCTCCATACTCCCCGCAGTCAGTGTCCCCGGCGCTCCGCTCCATACTCCCCGCAGTCAGTGTCCCCGGCGCTCCGCTCCATACTCCCCGCAGTCAGTGTCCCCGGCGCCCGCTCCATACTCCCCGCAGTCAGAGTCCCCGGCGCTCTGCTCCATACTCCCCGCTCCCCGCAGTCAGTGTCCCCGGCACCCGCTCCATACTCCCCGCAGTCAGTGCCCGCTCCATAATCCCCTCCAGTAACCGCTCACACAGGGTTAATGCCAGCGGTAACGGACCGCGCTATGCCACGGGTAACGCACTCCGTATCCGCTGCTATTAACCCTGTGTGACCAAGTTTTCACTATTGATGCTGCATAGGCAGCATCAATAGTAAAAAGATGTAATGTTAAAAATAATTAAAAAAAACAAAAAACCTGCTATACTCACCCTCCGTACTCCGCCGAGCCGCTCACGCCGGCCGCCATCTTCCGTTCCCAGAGATGCATTGAGAACTTACCCAGAAGACTTAGCGGTCTCGCGAGACCGCTAAGTCATCTGGGTAATATTGCAATGCATCTTGGGAACGGAAGATGGTGGCTGCATCACACAGCTTTGCTGGATCCCAGGGGTGAGTATATGACTATTTTTTATTTTAATTACTTTTTTAACAGGGATATGGTGCACATACTGCTAAATACCGCGTGGGCAGTGTTATATACCTACGTGACTGGCCAATATACTACGTGACTGGGCAATATACTATGTGGCTGGGCAATATACTACGTGGCTGGGCAATATACTACGTGACTGGGCAATATACTACGTGACCTGGCAATATACTACAGGACTGGGCAATATACTACAGGACTGGGCAATATACTACGTGACTGGGCAATATACTACCTGACTGGGCAATATACTATGTGACTGGGCAATATACTACGTGGTTGGGCAATATACTACGTGGCTGGCCAATATACTACATGGGCTGTGCAATATACTACGTGGACATGCATATTCTAGAATACCCGATGCGTTAGAATCGGGCCACCACCTAGTATACAGTATATATAATGGAATATTCAAAGTCATCCTCTAGAAATTGTTAATGCGTGCATCATAGACACTCTTAAATAATTTCTAGCGAGGATAGCGTGATCACCCTGTTGATATGGTGGTGGAGGAGGATGACACAAAAAAGATGAGATTCTGAAGAGTATACCCATGTTTGGGTTGGAAGAGGTGCATGTGAATAGACCAGAAAAAACAAACAAACACTGGATTTGAGTTTATGTTCCACGGCTGTCATTCGGTGGTATAAAGAAGTCTGACCCAATCCAGCCCATGTTCATTTTGATTAGTCAGCCTATCAGCATTTTCAGCTGACAGGTGGATTCCCTATTGGTTATAATACCCCCAATGGCACTGAAAGCCCACTCTGATAATATGCTAGCAACAGGGCAGGCCAGGACTTCCAAGGTGTAGAGAAACTGCTCATGGCACATGTCTAGCTTGGATACCCAATAGTTGCAAGGCACAGAGGAATCACACGGTTGGCAAAGTACTCCTTCAGCATCTTCCAAAACTTGTCCTTCTTTGTCAGAGTACATTGTGCATCAGGCCCTGGGTGCTGGGATGGTTTGATTAAACTGTCCCAGATCTTTGAGAGTGTTCCCCTGCCTCTGCTGTCTGTCTCCCTAGTCTCCACTCATTGGTTAAGGAAGTGTGACCTCTGCCATCAGTATTGTCAGATGGGAATTTTTGTTATAATTCTTCAACTAGACCCTTCTGGTTCTGCAACATTTTATTAGCTTCTCCGCCACAGAAAAGAGAGATGTAAAGTTCTCTTTGTATCATGGGTCTAGAAGGGTGGTCAACCAGTAATTTGTGTTGGCCAAAATGCGTATAACCCGAAGGTCATGGGAAAGGCAGCAGAACATAAACTCAGCCATGTGTGCCAGACTGCCAACAGCCAAGACTAACCTGTCCCCACCAAGAAGGGGACTGTCCATGTTGTCCTCCTCATCCTCCATCGCCTCCTCGAGTTCTGGCCTTCCATGCTGAACAGACAGGTTGGAGGTCGTGTGGGTACCATCTGTAGCACAGGCAACCAACTCCTGTTCCTCCTCCTCATTATCACCCAATCCTCTTTGAGAAGATGAGATGAGGAAGGGCTGTGTAACATCACCCAGTATAGTTTCATGCTCCATCTCAACTTGCTCCGCCTGCAAAGCCTCCTCTTTAATTGTGAGCAGCGAGCATTTCAGTAGACAGAGAAGCGGGGTGGTGATGCGGATTATGGCATCATTGCCGCTCACCATCTTGATCGAGTTCTCAAAGTTTTGGAGAACTGCACAGATGTCAAACATTCATGTCCACTCATCTGCTCTTATGTGCAGAGGCTGACCAGAATATCGATGTGCTTGGTGTTCAACTACTGGCCTCTGCTGCGCACAAATCCTTGCCAACATATGTAATGTTGAGTTCCAATGTGTGCAACGCATACCAGTTGGTGAGCTGGAAGTTGCAAATGTTGCTTTAGCACTGTCAGGGCGGTGACAGCTGTAACTGACTTGCGGAAATGGGCACGCACATGGCGTACTTTCACAAGTAGCTCAGGCAGATCTGGGTAGGTTTTGAGAAACCATTGAGCCACTAAGTTGAGCACGTGGCTCAGGCATAGTACATGTGCGAGGTTACCAAGCTTCAGAGCTGCCACCAGGTTATGGCCATTGTCACACACGACCATGCCTGGTTGTAGGTTCAGGGGCGATAGCCACAGATTAGTATGATCTGTTAGACCTTTCAACAACTCTGCGGCATTGTGCAGTTTGTCAGCTAAGCAAATTAGATTCAGCAAAGATTGTTGCCGCTTGACTGAGGTGCTACAGTGCTTCCAGTTTGTGACTGATGTTGACGTTTGTGAGATGGAGGGTGAAGAGGATGAGGAGCAGGGACCTCTGTAAAAGGTGGGGGATGGAACCCTGATTGAACCAGGACTTGCAATCCTTGGTGTCGATAGCACGTGTTCCGTCCCAAGGTCCGACTGGGTCCCGGTTTTCATAATGTTTACCCAGTATGGCGCCAAGGAAATGTAGCGTTCCTGGCTTCAAGCACTTGTCCAGATGTCAATGGTTAAGTGGACCTTCCCAGTAACAGCATTGGTCAGGGCATGGCTGATTTTATGGGACACGTGCTTGTGTAAGGTGGGGATGGCACACAGGGAGTAGTGGCAGCTGGGGACCAAGTATTGAGGGACGGCAACAGCCATGAGGTTGCAGAATGGCTCCTTCTCCACGGCAACATTTCCAGGGCAAGCAGTCTGGAAATGTGGCCATTTAGCATTGTAGCCTGTGGGTGGGTGGCTGCGTGTTTACATTTGCGTTCCAAGGAATGCAATAGGGACAACTAAATGCCACGCTGGTACAAGGACGTGGTTGCTGATGGTGGTTGCAAATGTGCAACGACAGGTGGAGGGTGGGAGGCATGGACAGGGGATTGGCGTGCCTGTAGAACAGGAAAAGAGGCAGTGGAGTCACCCACCGACACTGTTTTTGGACCCTGGCATTCAGCCCAAGTAGTTGGATGCATTGATTGCATGTGCCTCAGCATGCTGGTTGTGGTCAGGCTGGTAGTTGTCTGCTGATGCTGGCTTGGCAGATGTTGCAAATGGCCTTTTTTAGGTTAACTGGACTGTCTTTAAAAAAGCACCAGACTTGAGAACACCTAATCCTTGGCTTGGCAACTTCACCCGTGTTGGTGCTTTGGGGTCCAGTTGCACGCCTTGTATCTCTGGCCACCCCACTGCCTCTTCCTGCCTGTTGTGGTGAAGCAGTTCTCTCCCCCTGCACACTGCTGTCCTCACTCTGCATGTCACCTTCCCAGGTTGGGTCAGTAACTTCATTGTCCACCACCTCGTCTTCCACTTCTGCACCCTGGTCCTCCTCCTGACTTGCTGACATAACAACACCACTTGCTGGCAATTGTGTCTCATCATTATCCAGCTTTTGCAACAGTAAATACATTTTCCCACCATCACCTTCTTGTGAGAGTGGCTGCTGAAATAATTGAGCATCGCTACATGTGATCTCCTCACATTCCGGTCTACAGGCAAGGCAAGAGGCCCAAATGTATAAATGGAAATGTGAACAGCTCTTCAGAGTGTGCAAGTGTGGTATCACTTGTCTCCGGGCACTCAGCATGATCGGAGGAAGGAGGATCAGAATCACGGTTACCGACACTGGACCGTGTGGTAGACAGGGAGGTGCTGGCAAAGTGACTGGAAACATTATCTGCTATCTATCCAACAACCTTTTCACACTGGTCTGGCTTCAAGAGTAGTGTTCCACGTACTACTGCAAAGTGGGACAGGAAGCTAGATCGACAGGTTTTTGTTTGTTGTGCTCCCACGGCAGGAAAAGTATGACTTTGCCCATGTCCTCGGCCTCTGCGTTACCATCAGAATCACGTTGACTTCCTCATCCCTTACCATGGCCTTGACCATTTTAAATTACTTATGATACAATATGAGGGGTATTGAGGCCCCACTATAGCCCAATAAATGTATAAAATGTCACTGCAGAAGAAAATTACAGTATTACAATGCCAGCAAAATATGCTGACTTCAGATGGACGTATAAGACTGCAATATCAATATAGCAATGCAATTTTTTTAAAACATTTTTTTTTGGGTGGTGAGGGGGTTTTGAGGCCCAACTCAAGCATGATAAATGCCATATAAAATGTCACTACAGAAAAAAATTGCAGTATTATAGTGCCAGCAAAATTTGCCCAATTGAGATGGACGTGTGTGACTGCAGTATAAATATAGCAATGCGTTATTTTAAACAAACTATTCGTTTTTTGGGGGATTTGAGACCCAACTGTAGCACAATAAATGCTATATAAAATGTCATTGTTGGAAAAACTGCAGTATTACAATGCCAGGCAAATTGGCACAACTCAGATGGACGTTTGAGACTGCAGTATAAATATAGCAATGCAATTTATTTAAATAAACAATTACTTTTTGGGGGGTTTTGAGGCCAAACTGTAGCACTGTTAAATGCCATATAAAATTTCACTGCTCAAAAAAATGTAGTATTACAGTGCCAGGCAAATTTGCCCAATTGAGATGGACGTATGAGACTGCAGTATCAATATAGCAATGCTATTGAGATCCAACCAAGTCTGGCTGTATGCTTTTAACGCACAACTTCAGCAGTAAAAATGGTGTATAATATTTCCCTGCTCAGAACAATTTGCAGGATTAAAAGCAAAAAGATTATTAGCCCTGAGAAGGGGTTTTGTTATCAGTTGCAGGCTGCAGCATAAAGGACATACCCACAATCTCTCCATAAGTGCGACTAAAAGCAGTATTACTATTGATTATCATTAGCACTAAGAAGGGCTGTTGTACTTCATAGAAATATACTGTATTTTTCAGATTATAAGACGCCCCAGATTATAAGATGCACCCCAAATTTTGAGAAAAATAGGATTTTTTTTTCTTACAAAATCATGATGCTTCTTATAATCCATGCGTCTTATTGCTTAGGGGTGGTGGTTGCGAGGAAGCGGGGTCCAAGTGTCGCTGCTGGAGGAGGCAGGAGTGAGGTGATGCTGCAGGCTGGGATGAGAGGTGTTCTGATGTGAGGCGCACCACTGCAGGTGTCCGGTGTTGCTGCTGATGCCCGGTGTTGTGGGGTGCCCGGCGGTTCTTCGGGGGTGGCCAGTGCTGCGGGGGGCTCTGCCGACATTTTGCAACAGGCCAGAGCCCTCCCTCAATTCCATGGTCTCCTGTGCGGTGGACTCATTTCATCTCCCGAGATCTTGGTGCTGAAATCTCCATCTGCGCATGCGCCGCCCCCTGGCGGCCATTTTGCCAGAGTCCACCGCACAGGAAACCATGGAACTGTGGGGGGCTCTGGCCTTTTTAAGAATGTCAGCAGAGCCCCCCACAGCACCGGAGACACCCACAGCAGCACCAGACAGCCCCGCAGTAGCATCGGATACCACCAGAGCGCCGGGTACCTGCAGCAGTGCCAGACACCCCCTCATCCCAGCCTGTGGCCTGCAGCAACGGTATCGGTAAGGTATATTAGCATTATAAGACGCACCCCCATTTCCCCCCCCAAATTTTTGGGAAAAAAGTGCGACTTATAATCCGAAAAACACAGTAAATTAAGCCCCTGTCTCATCAACACCTCTCCCTACTCTGCTTGTGTGTGGGGTACAGTGTGCCGAGCATAAAGTCACGGGTCTTATATAGACGTCATCATGCTATTTGGCCATCCAATCACAGTAATGCCACAACCAAGATGGCTACGGCATTAGAGTGACTGTCAGGCAATCCCCACATGTTCACTGGCTGTCTACAAAGAGCCAAACAAGCAGGGACTCGAACAATAAAAAAGATACTTGCAGAGTAACGAGCATCCCGAGCACACTGATGCTTGAGCAAGTTACCAGTAGCGATGAGCACACTCGCTCATCACTAGTTATCTGATCTCCTTGGGATTATTTCTGGCCTCAAAACAATAGCTAGGACTTTTTTGGACAACTGTACCCTTTCTCCCACCCCCTTAATGTGTGTGTGCCCGGTCTTCTGTCTGTTGATTGTTAAATGAGAAATCTGAACTGAATAAGAGGATGGAGTTTGGCTTAATATGGCATCAGGTGTAACTAATACAGTATATAAAGATTTATTGGATCTTTAGTCTTTGTTTTAGCATGCAATATAATTTAGAGTGACTAGATTGAATTGTTTCTCAACAGCTAAACTTTAATATTTTCTGCCTTAATTGACTTTCTACTTTGTTTGATAAAATGTGAATATTATTATTATTTGCTTATTTTGATTTTGATTAACCAGTGGTTGCTCGACTTCATCTATGCGTCACGTCACACAGATAACGTTGCTCCAGCTCTGACAAATCAAATACCATGCTGGGGAGGCTGGAAAGTAAGAAACCAAATCCATGTTTATGAAATGACATCATGCATTAATGTACTACAGTGTCTGCTTACCATATGACTGAAATATTTCAGTGTTCATCATGATGTCTTTGTACAGATCCTTGTGTTCTTCTACATACTCCCATTCATCCATGGAGAAATGTACAGTTATGTCTTCATATCTAATCGAAGCCTGACAAACAATGACAGTTGTCACCCAGACCAATTATCCCTTGCGTTACTATATAATCTCCCAGTATTCCCAGCAGCGCTCACCTCTCCAGTCAGCAGCTCAATGATCTTGTTGGTGAGGTATAAGATTTCTCCATCATTCTTTTTCTCATGTATCAGTGATGGACGTGATGATTCCTTGATCAGTCCTGACACGTCGTCTGTAACATCGGGTGTGGTGACATTGCCATGAGTCCACAAAACTATATATTTCTGTATAATGTAATAATATAGATAACACAGTTTTATCTCTTTGCAAAATCAACTACTATTGGTTCATAACAATTGATAACATAAAAAAGCAATAAAATTACACTGGTATGTGTATATTAACATACAAAATGGATGCAAAACATTTTTCTAGCAAGTGTAGGTGTCAGTGGTGTTTGCTGCGTGCTCTGGTGGTACTACAATTGACAAATGTAAGAGAAACATGGAATAAGATTTTCATTACTCGTATAATGACTTCTATGGAGGTATGTTATGGAGGTACTTCAGAGGAAGACTACAGCTCTGTGTGCAATAAATCTCTGTGCCTCAACTGTCCATAACAGCCTTAGGTATCAGCCACTGATCGGAGACCAAGAAAGCTGTTTTCTGATCACTGAACCTTGTAGGAGTCAAATCTCATAATATTGTACTGTGTCTACTGCAGAAGAAAACCCTTTTATTATTTCCTCTATGTAAAAGTCAGAAATTGATAGGTATAAAACATGAACACCACCCGTTCTGGTCTTTGGAAGAAACAAGGTTGAAGGAGCTTGTTCACGCTAGTTCAAATGCAGAAAGGAGAATGGGACCGAAGGGTGCCATGTCTCAGGCTGGTGCAGCTCAACAATGACATGACGAACAAAAGAGACGGCACATCCAAGGTAAATAAAAGTCAATAATCCTTTAATTTGTATCCATTAAAATGACAAACAAGGGATTTAAAACCAACGCGATTCTGGCGAGTCACTTGCCCTCTTACATGACTCGCCAGAAATAAGTTCGTTTTAATTCACTTGTTTGACGTTTTAATGGATACAGATTAAAGAACTATTGACTTTTATTTACTTTGGATCTGCCGTCTCTTCCATCTTCCTCCTGATTATTCAGGTCTCTGTATTTCTTTTCAACTGTTGTACAGTAATACTTTTTGCACTGATATTACACACAATTATTTTGGTATGACAACCTATGTATCTCCTCTGGTGTGATAACTGATTATCCATAGTCTTTCATGTTGTGAAACTAAAATGAACCTAACATTTCTTCTTATCTCCTGGCAAAAAGTAAATAAGAACCACACCAATACAATAGAATAATAAATTATAAATCAGTAAATTATTTTTGTCCCAAAACAATAAAATCTTCAAACTGTCCTGCAAAAAATAAAAACAAGCAACATCGATGGATAAAATGATGGCTCTCGCAAAACAACTGAAAAAATATTTTTCATAAAACATGTTTTTACTCTGCAAAAGTATCAAAATGTAAAAAACATACTTATTTAATATTACCATATTCTTACTGATCTATGGAATAAATTTGTTATTCTTACTGAACCATATACAGAACAAAAAAAAAAGCGTAATTGCTATTTTTTTCCCATTCCTCCTACCAGGGAAGAGTTAAATACAGAAGAATCACCAATAATTTATTTGTACCCCCAAAATACTCCTAGGAAAATATTTCTTCCTCCAAACACGGTGAGTGGAGTTGATACTAAAAAGTTCTATTTTGGCCTCATTTGACCACATGACCTGCTCCCACGCCTTCTCTGGATCATCGAGATGGTCACTGTTGAACTTCACATGGGCCTGGACATGTGCTGGCATGAGCAGGGAATCCTTGCGTGTACTGCAGGATTTTAATACAATGTAATAATACTACATGGCGTAGTCTGTTACTAACAATAATGTTTGAGAATGTGGTCCCAACTCTCTTCAGGTCATTGACCAGGTCCTCCCTTGTAGTTCTGGGCTGATTCCTGACCTGTATCGGAATCATCTTTACCCCACGAGATGAGTTAATGCATGGAGCCCCAGACCGAGGAAGATTGACAGTCATCTTGTGTTTCTTCCATTTTCTAACAATTGCACTAAAGGTACCGTCACACTCAACAACTTTGCAACGAGAACGACAACAATCCGTGACGTTGCAGCGTCCTGGATAGCGATCTCCTTGTGTTTGACACGCAGCAGCGATCTGGATCCTGCTGTGCCATCGCTGGTCGGATCTAGAAGTCCAGAACTTTATTTGGTTGTCGGGTCGGCGCGTATCATCATGTTTGACATCAAAAGCAACGATGCCAGCAATGTTTTACATGGAGCTAACAACCAGCGAGAACGATAAGTGAGTCGCCGTTACGTCACTGGATCGCTCCTGCATCGTTCTGGAGTTGCTGTGTTTGACGTCTCTACAGCGACCTAAACAGCGACGCTCCAGCGATCTGGTTTAGGTCGGCTCGTTGTCTATATCGCTGCAGCGTCGCTGAGTGTGACGGTACCTTAACAGTTGTGCCTTCTCCACAAGCTGCTTGCCTATTGTCCTGTAGCCCATCCCAACCTTGTGCAGGTCTACAATTTTGTCTCTGGTGTACTTAGCTCTTTGGTCTGGCCATGGTGGAGAAATTGGAGTATGATTGATTGAGTATGTGGACAGGTGTCTTTTATACAGGTAACGAGTTCAAACCGATACATGGAACCCCTTTAACCCCCAAGCCTGTGTGCACCTTCATGACCATGCCAAATTTTACAATTCTGACCAGCTTCAATTTATGGGGTAATAACTCTGGAGCGCTTCAACGGATCCCTCAAATTCTGAGAATGCTTTTTCGTAACATATTGTACTTCATGATTTGTTGTAAAATGTCTTCAATATAACTTGCGTTTATTTAAAAAAAAAAAAAAAAAGCAAAAAACGGAAAAGTTAAAAATTTTGCAATGTTCATACTTTCACTTTGAATGTACTTAAATCAGAGATATGTCACAGAAAATAGTTAATAAATAACATTTCACACATGTCTACTTTACATCAGTACAATTCTCAAAAACACAATTTTTTTTTGTTAGGAAGTTATAAGTATTAAAATTGACCAGCGATTTCTCGTTTTTACAACAAAATTTACAAAACCATTGTTTTTAGGGACCACATCATATTTGAAGTGATTTTGAGGGGTCTGTGACTGAAAATAGCCAAAAGTGACAATTCTAAAAACTGCACCCCTCAAAGTGTTCAAAACCACATTCAAATTGTTTATTTATGGACGTCTTCACAACGTTTATAATTCTTCACTATCCTCATGTGAAGGACCAGGCCCCAAAATGTCATAATTTCTACTGTGTCTACAGGAGTCCAGTTAAAAAATTGTTGGGTGTACATATTTGTGTGTGCCACCATGAGGTTTACAAAATCTTCATAGAAAAGGACCTTGAAAAAGTCAATTTCTGTGAGTCTGGTGGTGTCAACTTTTATTCCTGATTGCACCACAAAATCGGGAATCAGTGACTCAATGTTCAGGGGCTGAGGTCCATATGGGATAAGTAATGGTGGGCGCTGGTTCTATTTCTGTCCTAGGGCATCTGCATGACAGTTCAGCATCACTTGAGAAAAAGGAGGATGAAAAGAAAAGGAAGGTGGGATCCTCTCCCACACTATCAGTGTTGGAGCCAGGAGCGGACATAATGCATGTGCAGTCGATGCAGCTACACCAGGGCCCGGAGGTGGAAGGGGCGCCACTGCTGACACTGAGGAAAATCTGGCCAGAGGCGCCCCCGAGCCAGATTGCCTCATGTGCGACGGGCAGGAAGCGATCCCTGCAGCTCTGCTGCCTACAAAATGGCAGTCGAGCGGAGCTGCATGGATCAGTCCTGCTTCCTGCCTGCACTTCCTGTCTGATACAGCAGCAAGGCTGGATAATGTCAGCATTCAGCGTGCGGCTGTGCCAGAGAGAAAGCTGCTGGCGACGAAGATGCTGCAGATGCCGGGGAATGTGCAGAGAGGTGACTGGTGTGTGTGTGTGTAGAGGGCAATGATGGGGATGATGGTGGTGGTGGAAAGGACAATGATGGGGTGGTGGGGGAGAAAGCAATGATGGAGCTGGTGGAAAGGGCAATGATGATGGTGGTGGGGGAGGATGCAATGATGGTGGTGGTAGAAAGGACAATGATGGAGCAAGCAATGATGGAGGTGGTGAAAATGGCAATGATGGGGTGGTGGAAAGGGCAATGATGGGGAGGTGGGAGAGGAGGCATGATGGCGGTGGTTGAAAGGGCAACAGTGGGGGTGGTGGGGGAGAATGCAAGGATAGAGGTGGTGGAAAGGGCAATGATGGGGTTGGTGGGGAGAAGGCAATGATGGTGGTGGGGAGAAGGCAATGATGGTGGTGGTGGAAAGGACAATGATGGGGTTGTAGGGCAGAAGGCAATGATGAAGGTGGTGGACAGGGTAATGATGGAGGTGGTTGAGAGAGCAATGATGGAGGTGATGGGGAGGGCAATGATTGGGGTCGTGGAGAGGGCAATGATTGGAATGATGGAGAGGGCAATGATGGAGGTGGTGTAGAGGGCAATGATGGGAGTGGTGGAGAAGGCAATTATGGAGGTGATGAGAGGGCAATGATGGAGGTGGGGGAGAGGACAATGATGGGATGTGGGGAGGGGAGGACAATGAGGGGTGTGGGGGATTGGAATGGGAGTAAGCATGACTTATAATGGACTTATGAACAGGAGGAGGGGGAGGAGAAAGTTAGATATAGATGTAAAATAAATTGGGTGGTGGAGGAGGGTGCTAAGCCCCTGATAGTGTCCGCCCCATCTTTAAATTCATTGTGTATGAAAGACTTAAAATATTTTGGGGAGTGGGAGTTGAGGGTGTAAGGTGCATAAGACCCTTTATAATGAACTGAAAGGTGGGAGAAGATGCTGTCAGGGACTTGTAATGAGTTGGGAGGTGGCGGAGGATGCTCAGTACCTGATAGCATGATAAACTGTAAATATAAATTAATACAAGATTATTCTTTAATGAATGATACAAATTCTGTGCCAACAAAGATTCATTAACCTTTTGTTAACCATGAACTCTGACTCCACACGCCATCTGAATATTTGGCACCGTTTTTTTGAACTCTGTACATATTTTTTTAATCAAATAAATTTTTATTAAGAATAACATTATAATTGACATGTTACATTCTTGTTTTCAATACAAAGTTTTCCCCCTCAAACAACCCCCTTCAATCCCAACGTCCCCCACCCCCTCCCAACAACAGTTAAGATCGTAGGCCACATGTCACATTTTCACCAATTTAGGACTTTAATTCACTCATTCTCTATAATACCCCTATCCCATGGCGATCCACGGAGACCACAATTTATTGAACATTTCAATTTTCCCTCTTTTCTTATAAAACCCCTTTTCCAGTGTCAGGCCTTGCTTCACATACTGGAGGAATTCTCTTCTTGAAGGCGGTTCTTCCCTGATCCAATTTCATGCTATCACCTTCCGGGCCATATACAGCAATCTGGCAATAGCTATCTTCAGGTTGTTATCCACTCCAATCTCATCCACGCACCCCAAAAAGCACACCACCGGATCCCTTGGCACCGTGCATCCATACGCACCTTCCATACGGCTCAAAACAACCAACCAAAAAGCAGCCAGTCTCGGACACGTCCACATCATATGAAAAATATCAGCATCTGTAGATTTACACCTCGGGCACTCAGAATCATCATGCAAACCTGCCCTATATAACACTTTCGGAGACCTGTAAACCCTGTGTATTACATAAAGCTGTGACAGCCTATACGGTTAGCTCATCGACAGCCATGAGACACCGATTCCCAAGTCTCGTTCTCCTTTGGGCCCAGATTCCTCTCCCATTTATCTCTCGCCATTATTGGAAACCCTAAGAAAAAAGTATACAACAGGTCTTTATACAGAGTAGAAATAACCCCCCCAGTAGTCCCTTCATTACACACATACTCTAACACTATATGCCTTTGAATTCTAACTCTGTACATATTTAAACGATGTAAGTGCACTGTTTCTGTATATTGTATGTGGAATTTCCTTAAGAAAGGGTTGCATTGACTTTGAAACGCGTTGAATAAACCACTGTTCAATTTTATCATCCTTTGGAACCTCTTTATTAAGGCAGCGTGGATTTAACCCACACTTCCTACACAGTTTATCATGTTATATGGTCGTTGATCGGCTGGTGGATCTGCAGCAGCCTAAATCTCTACGCGCTTTTTATTCAACAAAATCAGGTGAGCAATTCTAAGAAAGCTCTCTTGGGTATTTGTAGGATAAGACCCTATTTTGCGCTTTGTGTCTCCCCTTCTGTCAAATAGCAGTACCTGATCATCATAATGAATTTGGAAGTGGGAGGAGACGCCATCAAGTACTTAATGAATAAGGGGGGCACATGACAGGGACCACCTAACCTTTTGCCTGGGTGCTCTGGGAAACAGCTGTCCACCTTCTCCCTCTGGCCATTCCACTACATCTTCCTGCCTGTTGCAGCGCTGCTGTCATCACTCTTCATGGCACCTTCCCAGGTTGGGTCAGTGACTTCATCGTCCATCACCTCGTCTTCCACTTCTGCACTCTGGTCCTCCTGACTTGTTGACTTAACATCACTTGTTGGTAAATGTGTCATAATCTACCTATTGAGACATTAATTGCCGTTCCTCACTATCCCACTGTCGTCTTCTCCCTACCATGGCTGCTTAAACATTTGGGCATCGCTACACAAGATATCCTCACGTCCCTCTTGAAACATGCAGGGTGAGAGGCCACAATCAATAAATAGAAATGTAAAAAGCTCCTTGCAGTGTCCGAGTATTTAATCAATTGTCTCCTGGGGCTCACAGTGAGAGAAAAGAGGAGATAGGTGAGGATTACATGGTCCAGACTCTTGGCTAGTGAGACTGGACTGTGTGGAAGACAGGGTGGTGCTGGGAAACATATTGGAAGCATTATCTAACATCCAACCGATCACCTGTTTACACTATTCTGGCTTCAAGAGTGGTGACCTGGAACAGGAAGCTTGGTCTCATGGATAAGTGTGTTTGTTGTGCTCCCGCACTAGGCACAGTTTCACCTGACCCACGACCTCGGCCTCTGCACTGCAATATCAGCAGCGCATCTCCTTCCCAGTCTCTTACCACACACCTTGTGCATTTTAAATTAGGTATCTAGTTTGGGGAAAACTTTCCTGGAAGCATGAAAGTGGACAATCCCTTTAGCAGTTAAATATTGGAAGAAGGGACTTCCGGGAGGCGGAGCCTGACGATGGACGCGTTTTAGCAGAGCTCCTGGACCGAGGGCATTATACCAGTAGTTAAATGCCACACTAACCCACAAAAAGGCCAGGATAAGGGCCAGACAGGGGTCAGCAATCGTAGGCCCAGCTCTCCGGTTCCCCCGGAGTCACAAGGCGCAGATAGTGCCGCAGGCAGCGCCGCACATAACCTACGGCTGGAGGCCAGAAGCTGGAGAAGAAGCCGGTGGGGGAAGGGCGAGCCGAGCGCCCCATCAGTAAGCCGAACAGACTCACCGGATCACTTCAGGAGGAAGGTGAGAGGCATCGGTGAGGGTCCACGGCGTCCCTGGCCCGCGGGTGACAAAGGCGGCGAAGGAAGAAGATGGAGTGGGAGGAGGAGGCGGTCAGACACCATCTTGCCGGAAAGCGCACCAGGCCTCACACCACAGGCTGCGACACACCGGTGGCCAGGAACTGGAAAAGGAGCCGAACTACAACTGCTGCTGGAGGAAGGTGAGCGGCATCGGAGAAAGACTGCGGCGTCTCTGGCCCCAGGTGTCAGCAGCGGCGACAGAGGGAGAAAATGTGGGAGCAGGAGGCGGTCCGGCGCCATCTTGCAGGGAAGCGCACCGGGCATTGGTAAGTCTCCGCCGGGCGCATTGTACAGCCACACAGACTTAGACCTGCACCGGTTCGGACCACTGCTACACACTGGCTGGAGATTGTTATAAATAAAATTGTTATAAATAAATTCTTTTGGCTCAGTAAACCTGTGGGAGGTTAAAGGGAAGGCCCACCTAGAGTGGAGAATGGCAGCAAAGCTGCAGTAATTCATCAGACTTCCCAATTTATCTTAAGATGTAATCGACACATCTAGCGATATCACTGACAACTTCACTTAAACTTCAGGCATCTATCTCATCATGGATAAATTTGTGGGTGAAAATGCCAAGTCTGGCAGAAGTTCCACACGTAACCAGGCAGGCACATCTCCTACGTCACAAAACGCTGATGTTAATACCGAGGACCCACAGTCTATTGCAAATGCTATCATAGAACAGTTGATGCCTGAGATTGACAACCGACTAGCAGCTTTTCAAACTTCTTTGGACACAATTGTCTTACAAGTCAATAATCAGGGAGCGCGCGTAGCAGAAGCTGAACAAAGAATCTCAGATCTAGAGGACTCTGCTAAAGCCCTTAAGGACAAACTGGATGGCAAAGAAAAGGACATCTCAGACCTTCTGGACAAGGTGGATCACCTTGAAAATAGGTCTCGATGCAATAACTTGAGACTCATAGGCCTCCCAGAATCTGTCCTGCCCTCGGAGTTGGTCAAAATAACATCAGAATGGCTACCAAAATCTCTTGGGGTTCTACCGACGTCAGTTGCAATGGCCATTGAGAGAGCACACAGGTTGGGACCCCCGAGGGGGGGGGGAAAAGGTGACAGACCAAGACCAGTCATCTTTAAAGTCCTGGACTTTCAGGATAAAGTTTGCATTTTGTCAGCGTACAGAAAACAACGTCCCTGTTATATGAGAATCACAAACTACTCTTGTTCCAGGATTATTCGGCCGCCCTGGCTGCCAGACGCAAAGCCTTCAATCCTGCCTGCAAACTCTTGGTGGATAAAAACATTCGCTTTGGCTTGCAGTATCCTTAAATTTTGCGCTTTGGCATGGTGGGGAAAAATTGGTCCTTTAGCGACCCAGAAAGGGCTTTGAAGTTTCTTTGGGAGGAATCTCGGGCACATACTAACTCTGACAACACCTGAACGAGTAGAGCTGCTCCAACTTGTCATTCTTCAGTGATGTCGTGTTTATGTTGATACTCTTTTGCCCTTAGGCGGCATGTTTATTTTCTATGTAGTGCTCACTCTGTGGTTGAGCACATTTGTTACAGTTACAAAGTTTAAATGGTGTGGGGGTATGGGTGGGGGGGAGGGTCTCTGCATGCGCAAACATATTATATATAATATTCTGGTTCTGGGAGATCTCGCGCTCACTCGCTGGGATGGGTGGAGGTCTCACTCACAGTATTTGAACATAGGTTACATGGTCGTTCGCAAAGGTGTAGGTTGATGGCTGATCAGTCCAGCTCTAAAGATGCCACAATCCGCTCCCTACAATGGTGCTCATGGAATGTTAACGGGTTAAATACTCCAATTAAGAGGAAAAAGGTTCTAAATTTTTTACAAAAACAAAATTTCCACGTCATTTTCCTACAAGAAACACATTGGATTAAAAATAATCACCCCTCTCTGCTTAGCAGGAAATATATGCTTTGCGGTGAGGCTTCATACTCAAAAGAACAGCGAGGCGTAGCCATATTAATACACAATGGCCTTAAATATGAGATACTTGATACACTGGAAGACCCGCAAGGTAGATTTCTCGTGATTGAGGGAATGCATTTTAGCCTGGTCAACATCTATGCCCCCAATGCACCTGAGGCACAATTTCAAGTTAAATTGTTGGAGAGCTTGGCAGGGCGGGATACATCCCGGGTGGTCATGGGTGGTGACTTTAATGAGGTAGCAGATGTTTCCATGGACAGATCTAGATCTAATGCTGCTCATAGACTGGTACAGGGATATGGCATCCAATCACTGTCAGACCACCTTGACCTAGTCGACATATGGAGAATGCAACATCCCTTGGAGAGGGACTATTCTCACTACTCCCATGCACACGACTCCCACGCTAGGATTGACTGTTGGTTATTGCACTCGTCATTAATACCCCTAATAACACAGACAAATATACAAAATATTCATATATCGGATCATGCCCCAGTAACGTTTAATTCTAAACTAACAACCCTAATACATCAAGAGAGGAGGTGGCGTTTCTCTTCATACCTCTATCAATCGGACGATTTTAAAAAGCATCTGCAGATGTCATGGGAGGTCTATAAGGGTGACAACCGCGCTCATTATGAAGACGCACGCTTGTTTTGGATGGCCTCTAAGGCCGTTTTAAGGGGTCAAATTATCTCCTATGTTAGTCATAAAAGAAAAGACACAATGAAAAGGTTGGTGGATACATAAAAATCGCTAACCCAAGCCTACAAGGACTTTAAACTAAACAACACTCCACCGATAAGGGAAAGGTTTTTGAGGGCTAAGGAAGAGGCGGACGCTCTGGCACACGAGATGGCCATGCTCAATTTGGACTACCAAAAACATAAATATTTTAAATGGGGCAATAAGCCGGGGAGGGTGCTGGCATCCCTTACACGGCCATACAGGAAAGCGACGAAAATACATAAAATACAACAACTCAATGGTCACATCCTAACAAACAACTAGGAGATAGTAAATGAATTTAGATAATTCTTTAGCGAGTTGTATAGATCAGAGTCGGGGGGGGGGGGGAGGCGAGTGGGGAGTTCCTCAGGGATCACCTGGCGCCGATACTCACAGAGGATGAGAGGGAGGCCATCAATTCCCCCATAATACCCTCGGAGATTTTACAGGTCATAAATAAACTTAAACTGTCCAAAGCACCGGGCCCAGACGGGTTCAGCAACAAGCACTATAAAATTCTGGGAACCTGTCTAGCTTCTCACTTGTGTGAGTTGTATAACAATATAGTTAAATATGGACACCTTCCTGATCAGTTCAATGAGGTGGTTGTCATTGTTCTTCCAAAACCAGGCAAAGATCACTCGCAGGTTGAGGGCTATAGACCTATATCGTACAGTAGAGTGCACAAACATATGAAAACTATCGTGGTTAGCCTAGACGCCGATAAGGCATTCGATAGGGTGGCGTGGGGTTACCTGTTTGATCTGCTATCATTTAGAGGGTTTGGCTCGTGGTTCTGTGAGGCAGTCAAATCAATTTATAAAAACCCGATATCTAGGATGTCTGTAAATAACACTCTATCTAATGCCCTTTGAAGTCCAACGGGGTACGCTTCAGGGTTGCCCTTTGTCTCCCCTCTTGTTTAATTTAGCATTAGATCCATTCTTGAGGACGCTGCAGAACGAGGCGACATTTGAAGGGGTGAGAGTGGGAGCTGCATCTATAAAGATTTCGGCCTTTGCCGATGACATTCTTTTATTTATTGCCAACCTAACTCAGGCAATCCCGGCTATCATTAATATTTTGGAGAAATTTGGCAAGTGCTCTGGTTTTAAGGTCAATTATGGTAAATCTGAAGCCCTGGCGGTTTTCAGGTCTGGGAGGTTGGGTGATCCTTTGTTTCCATTTCATTGGAGACAGGAATCTATTAAATATTTGGGGATACGGTTGCCTGCGGACCCATCCATTTTATATAGAGTCAATTATAAACCACTAATCTCCTCCATAATTATCCAAGGAGAAAAAGGAAAATGCGGCACTCACCCAGGTAGATTGCGAATCAAAGTCCTTTATTCATCATAACGTAACAACGGACATAGTAAGGAGAGGCGGCTGGGAGAGATCAGCGGTGCGGGGAGAAAGAACAGGACTACGATCGTTTCGCGCTTGCGTGGAAGCGCACAAGCGCGAAACGATCGTAGTCCTGTTCTTTCTCCCCGCACCACTGATCTCTCCCAGCCGCCTCTCCTTACTATGCCCGTTGTTACGTTATGATGAATAAAGGACTTTGATTCGCAATCTACCTGGGTGAGTGCCGCATTTTCCTTTTTCTCCTTGGATATTTGTTCACTGCTTTTTATGCTGAGCACCACCCGAACATTGCAGACTATATACGTGCTATAGGAGTCTTGCAGTGGAATCCTCAGGCTGCGGCTACACCGCCTGCTGCGATAACACCTAGTGCCGTTCATATTTTGTGCTTTTTGATCCTCCATAATTAGTCTCCTCCATTCGTGGAAACATTTCACTTTGTCATTCTCCGGCAGATGTCATCTAATTAAAATGATAGTGTTTCCTAAATTGCTATATGCCTTCCAGACGCTGCCCCTCCTCCTGTCTAGAACAGACCTTGGTTTGTTAAACTCAAATTTTCGTAAATTTATCTGGGGGGTTGGAGGCAGAACGCGTATAGGCCTTGTAAAATTGCAGGCGATGAGGGCAGAGGGCGGAATCAATTTCCCCGACTTGGGTAGATATAACCTCGCAGCTAATTTTAGATATGCCATTGATTGGATAAGGGGTATCTCTTATTTCGCTAATGTTGGCCTAGAACAACAATTCTACCCACATATCTGATTGTCGGCTTTGCTACATCTAAATGGGGAGGATCTTCCAACGGAGATACAGGAACACCCGTCACTGTGGCAAACGATACTGACTTGGAGACGCTGTAGAAGGATTTGTAAACTAAGGGCTGGTCTGTCCCCATATCAACCTTTCCTGGGTAATCCTGGATTCTTGAGGGGCACTGCACCATCTTTCTATAAACATCTGGCCTCCCAGGGTTGTAGGCAAGCAATCGATCTACTAGATCTTAATTTCTCGGTGTTAGCCTTTGAAACAGCATCGCAGCGTTTCCCACTATTTAGCAATAGTCCTTTCCTATTTCTTCAGGCGCGTAGCTTAGTACAGAAGTGTCAATCGATTGGAGGGGTGGGGGAGGGGAGGATTAACCTAGATGGGTTTATTAGAAATGCAAGATCCCAACCGGCGTCTATAAGTAGCATCTACTCGGTGATATGAAAAAATGGTCATGGGAGGGGAAAACCACGGGAGTGGCAAGGTGGTTAAGGGACCTCCCGGGCCTTAAGGTGGAAGATCTCCTTGACGCTACAGTAGCGCAAAAGAAAATTCTGTCATATAGCAGCTACACTGACATGGCACTTTTGATATTACACAGAGCCTACATCACGCCTTATCTGCAGTCCAGGATGTCTCCCTCCACCATTTACCTGTGTTCTAAATGCAAATCTCGCAACACTGATATATTCCACCACTTGTGGAGTTGCTCGAAAATTTAGGAGTTATGGGGTGTTGTTCATGATGAACTGCAGAGAATGTGTGAAATCAGTTTCATGCTCACTCCACAATGGGCTATTTTTAACATTTTAGATGAGGCACATCACAAATTGCCCAGACACATTAAAGCAACACTCATGATATGGGCTTCGGCGACCAGGAAAAGCATATTGCATCAATGGTTGAATCCAACAATTCCATCGCTCTCTCTTATCCGCACAAAGATTCAATTCATATTTAGAATGGAGTGGATGGACGCATTGACCAACAAGGAGAAGATGTCAGGTAGATTCCTATCTACGTGGTCTACTTTCATTCCGTCTCTTCCTCTGGAGACTAGGGAAAAGCTGAGAGCGCAATTTGAAAACACCCAATGGTATTTATTACAACGGATAGGCGGCATTACACCAATTCCATAACACATATCGTGGTGCGCATGCGGAGAAAGGGTTTTGGGTTGGGGAGGGCATGGGGTGGGATTTGGGTTACAAAACCATTTTGTTACTACTGATTGTTTGTTTTGAAAAATGTTAAAATTTAATAAACAGATTTACAAAAAAAAAATAAAAAAAAAATATTGGAAGAAGGCTGAAATAAACAAAGATTATTATTCAGTCTTTGTTGATTGAACAGGAGGCGAAAACCTTCCACATTCCTCACCTCTTTAGTCAGCAGGTCTATGAGTTCTTTAATGAGATGCGATATCTTCTCAGCCACATAATTTTTGTCATGATCCATCGTCTTTGAGTAATGTACTTTCTCCAGTGATGTGCTATGTAATATTTTATCATTATTATTACCTTAAAACAAGAAGAGAAAATAGCATCTATTGCTGAACAAAGGTCTCCAGCCATTTACATCTGAAGATACAAAGAAGCATACAAGTGGCTTGTATAGGAAGCTTTTTGGCTAAGCTTTTTGCTAACAAGAAAATAAGGTTCTCACCTATAGATTTAGGAAGAATGGTATTCTCCATCAGGACATTCTTGTAGAGGCTCTTGTTTTCTGCTACATAACTCCACTCCTCACTGGTGAAAAAGACTGTGGTGTCTTCAAATCTTATAGGAACCTAGCACACGCAATGATACAAGTCATTATTGATTCACTTCTGAAAAATTGTCACTCGCTTAAGTGCCACCAGCACTCACCTCCCCGGTTAGAAGCTCAATGATCTTTCTTGCAAGATCTAGGATCTTCTCATCAGTATTCATCTCTCGTATCAATGATGCAGTGGGTTTGTCGGCACTTTTCACTCCATCTTGCACTCTGAACCAGCTAGTGCTTCTTAATGAGTCCCCAAAAGTCTTCAAGAGAACGTATCCCTAATTTGGGAAACAGAGAAAATAGCATTTTTTTTAAAAAAAAGAAATGAAATAAGATGTGCAAAGTTCAACTGTTTATTGTATCACGAAAATATAAGAATTCCTCTTCCTAGTGAAAAGGCCCAGAAAGTCTATGTGCTTAAAAGGTGATAAAGAGAATTGCTTTGCAAATGTGCTGAGAAATTTTGTTGGGGTTCAGCACCAGGTGAGTTCAGAAATCCCTGGTGCACTTTTTTTTTCTTGGGGCTTTAAAACTTAACCTCATCTCATGGCTTCGATCCTGACTAGAAGATTATATAAACCACGTGCTGTACAACCCAAAGCTTCAGCCTCGTGTGCAGTACTTTATCAATCTACATCAGCCGCCCCGGTCTAGTAACTGACTCAAAAGATACTATACTTGCTCGTAGCCAAAAGGCCAAGAAGCAATTTGCAAGTTTGTATAAGGAGACATACAAGACATACAAGCCATGTATTGCTCCTCATAGAAATCAGATTACAAGAAAGGTAAGGAATTTATCAGTTCGGTGCCTTTCAAAGTGAGGCGTTACAAATGTCTGAACTCTGGTGGTGTGAGAAGCCAACTCTTTGGCCATTTTTACACACAGATGTAATTAGTGTAAGGGCCAATGTGAAGACTGGTGGGTAGCAGTCCCCACAAGGAGAGCTACCAAGCCCAGGAGAAGCAATCTTGCACCCCGGGGATTGAGTGGTGCTGAAGATGAAGGAGGTCAGCCAGTGCCTTCTCTGCGGTCACTGTCGGGTCCCCAATGAAATCTGTGCAGCCGCGTGAAGCATAGTGTCTTGCAAAGTTCAAGAAGTGCCCGACTGCCAGACAAACCAGTTAGGGATCAGAAGAGGTGTCGGGGATGCCAAGGTCCAGGCGGAGGGGAGACGTTGTATTGCACATATAGTGCAATATGCAACGGAAGTGAGGAGAGCTACTACACATTGCCAGAAAAGATCTGGGTTCATCACACCAGGAGGGGCTGTAGGCTCAGTGTAATGTATAGCTGTGGAGAGCTGTAATTATTATCATCATCATCATCTACAGTAAAAGTGAGTTTTTTTTCCTGTTGCACCTGAGGTCAGGACATTGCTTATTGAGACAGGCTAATCTTGCATCCCTTCCACAACTTCTTTTTATTCTGCTGAGGTTGGCCTGCTGGCCAGAGAGACCACCGTGATCAATGGCCGCTATTACACCCTTGTTCGGTGAAGGCCGTCCCAAACATCAGCATTAAAGCACTTTACCATACATTGCATTAGTTTGTGGTATAAAATCCTGATAACAGGTTCTCTAAGCTAAAGATAGCAGAAATTAAAGACCATAACGAAATAATGTGAAGTTTAGGAGAACCCCTTGAACACTGCTACCTGTGGCATTAACTCCTACCTTCAGCAACATCGCTAACCAGCTCCCTAGAAAAAGGGGCACCCTAGTCTATCCCCTGGATTACACCTGAGAGGCTGGGTTCATGTGCCTTGCTACGTTTCGAGATCAACCCTTTTCTGTCCCACCCCCAACCAAGAAGGTTGGAATCTGAAGTGTATAGGAGTGCACAAACCAGACAAACAAGAGAAGACAGACAGGAATAAGTGAAAATAACAATCATACAAAATACACTCACCAAACAACAGAGTGGAACACAGGAGAGTTAAAGGAGACACCAAATAGGAGAGGATGAGGATGTACACACAAACTCCAAGCAACAATCTCCTGAACAAATCTCCAAAAGTCTACACCAACTACGAACTAGAGCACCCACTTCAAACAAGGCAGTAAGAACTCAAACTGGTAATTCCTAAGTGCCAGAGGCAAACATATATAGCAGAGGAGAGTGGCCAATGCTGAACAGACAATCCAGGTAGGAAAGCTCCAGTAAGTTCAACTGAACAGATTAACCCTTGCACTGCTAGCAAGGAAAAACCCTGCACTGTTTAATAAGATGGTGAAGTACTTGTAACTAGTGCAGGAGTTTGTGAAACCAGACACCGCAATCTTCTGGCGTTTTTGCCAGACGTCGCAATGCGTCGTTTATGGCAAAAAACGCATCCTGTAAAGTTGTTTGCAGGATGCGTTTTTGCCCCATAGATTAACATTAGCGACGCATTGCGACGCTTTGCCACACGTCGCAACCATCGTGCGACGGTTGCGCCGTGTTGTGGCGGACCGCCGGGAGCAAAAAACGTTACATGTAACGTTTTTTGCTCTTGACGGGCTGCTTTTTCCGACCGCGCATGCGCGGCCGGAACTCTGCCCCCACCTCCCCGCACCTTACAATGGGGCAGCGGATGCGCCGGAGAAATGCATCCGCTGCCTCCGTTGTGCAGTGCGTTAAACGCTAGCGTCGGAATCTCTGCCCGACGCATTGCGACGGGGAGATTCCGACGCTAGTGTGAAAGTTACAGGGATCTCTGTATTCCCATGACAAAAACGCTCAGTAACCTGCCATTACTAGAGGCTTCTTCCCAGCACCTATTTCACCGAGGTCAGCCACCACGGTGACACATAGCTTTCATCTAAGATTTTACCACCTGCCTAGAAAAGGTAGATTTTTTATCACCCAAGAGACCAGCTCCCATTTGGTGCAAATAGAATTTAACAAAGCCTTCCCAGATATATAATAATCCAAAAGAAAGCTGGTGTACTAATAGCCATCAAAAGCTCAATAACATTTGAAATAATAGACCTGGTAGAAAATATAAAGGGGAGATTTGTTTTATCCTTGTGTGCAATCTAAATAACCATCCATATACACTGCTCAATAAAAGGGAACATAAAAATAACACATCCTAGATATCACTGAATGAAATATTACAGTTGCAAATTTTTATTCATCACATAGTGGAATGCCTGAGAACAATAAAACATAAAAACGATCAATGTATATCAAAATGAATATCCTATGGAGGTCTGGATTTGGAATGATATTCAAAATCAAAGTGGAAAATCAAATTACAGACTGATCCAACTTCAGTGAAAATGTCTCAAGACAAGGAAATAATGCTCAGTAGTGTGTGTGGCCTCCACGTGCCTGTATGACCTCCCTACAATGCCTGAGCATGCTCGTGATGAGGCAGCGGACCAAGACCTGGTTTAAAGAATCAATCAACTCCTGGACAGTATGTGGTGCAATGTGGTGTTGGTGGATGGAACAAGACATGATGTTCCAAATGTGCTCGATAGGATTCAGGTCTGGGGAACAGGCGGGCCAGTCCACAGGATCAGTGCCTTCATCATGCAGGAACTGATGACACTCCCGCCACATGAGGTCTTGCATTGTATCAGAAGGAACCCAGGTCCCTCTACACCTGCATATGGTTTTACAATGGGTCTGAGGATCTCATCCCGGTACCTAATGGCAGTTAGGGTACCTCAGGCTAGCACATGGAGGGCTGTGTGCCCCTTCAAAGAAATGCCTCCCCACACCATTACTGACCCACTGCTAAACCAGTCGTGCTGAAGGATGTTTCAGGCAGCAGAATGTACTCCACGGCGTCTTCATAACATGTCACGTCTGTCACATGTGCTCAGTGTGAACCTGCTCTCATCCGTGAAGAGCAGAGCAGCAATATCGAATCTGCCAGTCTTCGTGTTCTCTGGCAAATGCCAATTGCCCTGCATGGTGTTGGACTGTAAGCACAATACTCACTTGAGGAAGTCAGGCCTTCATACCACCCTCATAGAGTATGTTAATTTATTATTTATTTACAGCATAGAAGCCGGCTGATGAATACTCCCATCAACCGCTCCTGCTCTCACAGTTATTAGCGGCATCAGAAGCAGTGTTTGCCACACTTTCATGCACATGACAGTATGGCAAACAATGGATGTTCAGACCCCCATTTAAGAGAATGGGGTCCGGGTCCGGACCCGGGATCTGGCAGCACAGGTGGAAGCTATGTTGGTCTTAAGTGAAGAGGTGGAAGTCTCCCAGGATTTTTTTCAGCAGGCTTTCTACCTTCCTATCAAGTGGATCCTTAAGCTGAGATGAGTCCTGAAAGGGGAATGCAGTTTTCTTGGCTACTCTCGCCACCTGCACATCCACCTTAGGAATATCCCAACTAACTGACTTGTCCTCCAGAGGAAACCTATGTTTATGTTCCAAGGGGGTGCTCAACAGTTTCTCCGGGGACTCCCACTCCTGAGAGATCATGTTCAGGATGTTCCCATGCACAGGGAAACCAATCTGTTTTCCTGATTTCAACCCTAAAAACATTTAGTCCTGAATTGTTTGGGGAACCTGTTCTTCCTCCAAACCCATAGTGCTATGGACCCTTTGATATCTTACAGGATGAGGATTCCTCCCATTTTTCTGAAACTGAGCCATGAGAGCCCTCAGAACCAGAGTCAGAATCCTCAATTTGGATATTTCTCTTCTTAGGAGGTGGAGGAGTGGGAGGTATAAAAGCGGCCAAGGATGACTGGACCTCTTGCTTGACAAAAGTACGTATTTCCTCCAGGAGTGAAGGATGCTCAGCTTTGACCACCTTATCTGTACTCTCCTGACATAGCCTCTTTTTCCAGGGTGAGGGAAGCTTCGTATTGCAGATGGCACGGTCATGATCCAGTTTGGGGTTTGTTTTCTGCTATCATCTCTCTGGACTGGTCATGCGGGGGTTAATCCCCTTGGCCTCGTTTTGGACCTGGCTGGGCTTTTTAAGTCCTCTGCCGTCTGCTGGCCAGCGTCAGTGATAGTTCATGCTTCCAGGCTAGAGCAGCTGACCTGTATACCCTGGTGATCGTTCTGCCTCTGACTTCCTGTATTTGTATAAGACCCGTTCCCTATCCCAGATTTAGTGTTCGTCTGGTTGCTTCCTTACAGTGTATGACTCGGCCTGATCTGAGCCCCACCTCTTATTTTCCATCTCTGATACCACGTTCCCCTACCGGCTTTGACTCTCTGGCTTGTACCCCGACTTCGTCTTACGTCTCACGTTTTGGATACCGTGCTTCCGTTTGGCTCTGACTTCAGGCTTGTCTCTGACTACGTGCATTGCTGTTACTTCTGGTACTTCTGCTCCTCACAGGTTCTGACTCAGTTTGTCTGACCACTCTTTTGTTACCTGTGACACCTGTGCAGCTGCTCAGCATTGCTGCTCTGTGAGTGTGCGGTGTCTCTTCTCTCACCAGCACCCCCTGGTGAAGGTTGCGCTACAATGCACTGCAGCCGCATCACAGGCACATCTAGGAACCTTCTTAGCAGGGTTTAGGAGGGCACACTTGTCTTCCTAGGAAAAGAAAGGAGAAATATAACTAAAAAGGACACCACTACACTACTGTAAGACCCACAACTCTGGGCAAGGACCCACCCCTGTCCACAGACTTACTGAGACTGGGGCAGCGCTGGGCTCTGCAGGTGCAGGGCAGGAAGCAGACACACCATTCATACTGCAGGGATTAGCCTTACCTAGAGGTGCCTTCCGGCAGGTTTATGTAGGGATAAACCCTGCTCCAAGCATCCATGTGGTTTTCCCTCCTCTCCCTCAGCGTTCTGAGCAGGTGTCAGCAAGTTCAGCGTGGAATGCAAAACCCAGAAGTGACACCACGTGGTATGACGTCACCTCCGGATCGCGTTGAGCGGCATGCATGAGGAAAAGGAAGTCAGAGAGCTCATGGAGGCCTACACCTATGGGGATCACTGGTCCGCTTTACCCCCAGTGGGAATGCAGGTGGGCCAGGAATTCCCGAATCCTCTGCATGGTAGGGAGACGGGAGGAGCATAGAGGAGGAGAGTGAAGCCCATGGCCACCACTGCCTAGCTTTAGCAAAAAAAAAAAAAGAAACAGGTACACTCTGGTCACCAGCAACACAACATACAGAAAGAAACAAAACCTCTCCGTGCCCCATGGAGGACAGGAAAGACACTGGCGAATAGGAGGGGCTTTTAACCTCTTTGTACTTCCTGTCCCCCAAGAGGGCGTGGAGTGTTATGACCTGGTGGTCAGGACAATAATGGACCTGGTGGTTAAGAGCACACGAAATGACCTGATAGTTGCTGATAATAAAGACGAGCTCTGGGACGTGGGAACTCTGCTGACCGCAATCCCTAATCCTATCAAACACACTAGAAATAGCCGTGGATTGCACCTAACGCTCCCTATGCAACTCGGCACAGCCTAAGAAACTAGCTAGCCCTGAAGATAGAAAAATAAAGCCTACCTTGCCTCAGAGAAATTCCCCAAAGGAAAAGGCAGCCCCCCACATATAATGACTGTGAGTAAGATGAAAATACAAACACAGAGATGAAATAGATTTAGCAAAGTGAGGCCCGACTTACTGAACAGACCGAGGATAGGAAAGGTTACTTTGCGGTCAGCACAAAAACCTACAAAAAGACCACGCAGAGGGCGCAAAAAGACCCTCCGCACCGACTCACGGTGCGGAGGCGCTCCCTCTGCGTCCCAGAGCTTCCAGCAAGCAAGACAACAATAAAAATTGCAAGCTGGACAGAAAAATAGCAAACCAAAGAAATACAAGCTGGAACTTAGCTTCTGCTGGGAAGACAGGACACAAGAACGATCCAGGACTGAACTAAACCAATACTGGAACATTGACAGGTGGCCTGGAGCAAAGATCTAAGTGGAGTTAAATAGAGCAGCCAGCTAACGAATTAACCTCGTCACCTGAGGAAGGAAACTCAGAAACACCCACCAGAGGAAGTCCATGGACAGAACCAGCCGAAGTACCATTCATGACCACAGGAGGGAGCCCGACAACAGAATTCACAACAGTACCCCCCCTTGAGGAGGGGTCACCGAACCCTCACCAGAGCCCCCAGGCCGACCAGGATGAGCCAAATGAAAGGCACGAACCAGATCAGCAACATGAACATCAGAGGCAAAAACCCAGGAATTATCTTCCTGACCATAACCCTTCCACTTGACCAGGTACTGGAGTTTCCGTCTCGAAACATGAGAATCCAAAATCTTCTCCACCACATACTCCAACTCCCCCTCAACCAACACCGGGGCAGGAGGATCAACGGATGGAACCACAGGCGCCACGTATCTCCGCAATAACGACCTATGGAACACATTATGGATGGCAAAAGAAGCAGGAAGGGCCAAACGAAATGACACAGGATTGATAACCTCAGAAATCTTATACGGACCAATGAAATGAGGCTTAAACTTGGTAGAGGAAACCTTCATAGGAACATAACGAGACGACAACCAAACCAAATCCCCAACACGAAGTCGGGGACCCACACAGCGCCGGCGGTTAGCGAAACGTTGAGCCTTCTCCTGGGACAATGTCAAATTGTCCACCACATGAGTCCAAATCTGCTGCAACCTATCCACCACAGTATCTACACCAGGACAGTCCAAAGACTCAACCTGCCCTGAAGAGAAATGAGGATGGAAACCAGAATTGCAGAAAAACGGCGAAACCAAAGTAGCCGAGCTGGCCCGATTATTAAGGGCGAACTCAGCCAACGGCAAAAAGGACACCCAATCATCCTGATCAGCAGAAACAAAGCATCTCAGATATGTTTCCAAAGTTTGATTAGTTCGTTCGGTTTGGCCATTTGCCTGAGGATGGAAAGCCGAGGAAAAAGACAAATCAATGCCCATCCTAGCACAAAAGGATCGCCAAAACCTCGAAACAAACTGGGAACCTCTGTCCGAAACGATGTTCTCCGGGATACCATGTAAACGAACCACATGCTGGAAAAATAATGGCACCAAATCAGAGGAGGAAGGCAGTTTAGACAAAGGTACCAAATGGACCATCTTAGAAAAGCGATCACAAACCACCCAAATGACCGACATCTTTTGAGAGACGGGGAGATCCGAAATAAAATCCATAGAAATATGCGTCCAGGGCCTCTTCGGGACCGGCAAGGGCAAAAGCAACCCACTGGCACGAGAACAGCAGGGCTTAGCCTGAGCACAAGTCCCACAGGACTGCACAAAAGAACGCACATCCCGTGACAAAGACGGCCACCAGAAGGATCTAGCCACCAAATCTCTGGTACCAAAGATTCCAGGATGCCCAGCCAACACTGAACAATGAATCTCAGAGATAACTCTACTAGTCCATCTATCAGGGACAAACAGTTTCTCCGCTGGGCAACGGTCAGGTCTATCAGCCTGAAATTTTTGCAGCACCCGCCGCAAATCAGGGGAGATGGCAGACAAAATTACCCCCTCTTTGAGAATACCCGCCGGCTCAGGAACACCCGGAGAGTCAGGCACAAAACTCCTTGACAGGGCATCAGCCTTCACATTATTAGAGCCCGGAAGGTACGAAACCACAAAATCAAAACGGGAGAAAAATAACGACCATCGAGCCTGTCTCGGATTCAACCGTTTGGCAGACTCAAGATAAGTCAAATTCTTGTGATCTGTCAAGACCACCACGCGATGCTTGGCTCCTTCCAGCCAATGACGCCACTCCTCGAATGCCCACTTCATGGCCAACAACTCACGATTACCAACATCATAGTTACGCTCAGCAGGTGAAAACTTTCTAGAAAAGAAAGCACATGGCTTCATCACCGAGCCATCAGAACTTCTTTGCGACAAAACAGCCCCTGCTCCAATCTCAGAAGCATCAACCTCAACCTGAAACGGGAGCGAAACATCTGGCTGGCACAACACAGGGGCAGAAGAAAAACGACGCTTCAACTCCTGAAAAGCCTCTACAGCTGCAGAAGACCAATTGACCACATCAGCACCCTTCTTGGTCAAATCAGTCAACGGTTTAGCAACAGTAGAAAAATTAGCGATGAAGCGCCGATAAAAATTAGCAAAGCCCAGGAACTTTTGCAGGCTCTTCACAGATGTCGGCTGAGTCCAATCGTAAATGGCCTGGACTTTAACAGGGTCCATCTCGATAGTAGAAGGGGAAAAATGAACCCCAAAAATGAAACCTTCTGAACTCCAAAGAGACACTTTGACCCCTTCACAAACAAGGAATTCGCACGAAGGACCTGGAACACCATTCTGACCTGCTTCACATGAGACTCCCAATCATCCGAAAAGACCAAAATATCATCCAAATACACAATCAGGAATTTATCCAGGTACTCTCGGAAGATGTCATGCATAAAGGACTGAAATACTGATGGAGCATTGGAAAGCCCGAATGGCATAACCAGGTACTCAAAATGGCCCTCGGGCGTAATAAATGCTGTTTTCCATTCATCGCCTTGTTTAATACGCACAAGATTATACGCCCCTCGAAGATCTATCTTGGTGAACCAACTAGCCCCTTTAATACGAGCAAACAAATCAGATAGCAACGGCAAAGGATACTGAAATTTGACTGTAATTTTATTAGGAAGGCGGTAATCAATACAAGGTCTCAAAGAACCATCCTTCTTGGCCACAAAAAAGAACCCTGCTCCTAACGGTGATGACGACGGGCGAATATGGCCTTTCTCCAAGGATTCCTTTATATAACTCCGCATAGCGGTGTGTTCTGGCACAGATAAATTGAACAATCGGCCCTTAGGAAACTTACTACCAGGAATCAAATCAATTGCACAGTCGCAATCCCTATGAGGAGGTAGGGCACTGGCTTTGGGCTCATCAAATACATCCCGATAATCCGACAAAAACTCTGGAACTTCAGAAGGGGTGGATGACGAAATAGACAAAAATGGAACATCACCATGTACCCCCTGGCAACCCCAGCTGGACACAGACATAGATTTCCAGTCCAATACTGGATTATGAACCTGTAGCCATGGCAACCCCAAAACGACCACATCATGCAGATTATGCAACACCAGAAAGCAGATATCCTCCTGATGTGCAGGAGCCATGCACATGGTCAATTGGGTCCAGTACTGAGGCTTATTCTTGGCCAAAGGCGTAGCATCAATTCCTCTCAATGGAATAGGATACTGCAAGGGCTCCAAGAAAAAACCACAGCGCCTAGCATACTCCAAGTCCATCAAATTCAGGGCAGCGCCTGAATCCACAAATGCCATAACAGAATAGGATGACAAAGAGCAAATCAGAGTAACAGACAATAGAAATTTAGACTGTACCGTACCAATGGTGGCAGACCTAGCGAACCGCTTAGTGCGCTTAGGACAATCGGAGATAGCATGAGTGGAATCACCACAGTAAAAACATAGCCCATTCCGACGTCTGTGTTCTTGCCGTTCAGCTCTGGTCAAAGTCCTATCACATTGCATAGGCTCAGGCCCATGCTCAGATAGTACCGCCAAATGGTGCACAGCTTTACGCTCACGCAAGCGTCGATCGATCTGAATGGCCAAGGACATAGACTCATTCAGACCAGCAGGCATGGGAAACCCCACCATGACATCCTTAAGGGCTTCAGAGAGACCCTTTCTGAAGATTGCTGCCAGGGCACATTCATTCCACTGAGTGAGC
Organism: Ranitomeya imitator; assembly: GCF_032444005.1. Taxonomy (NCBI): domain Eukaryota; kingdom Metazoa; phylum Chordata; class Amphibia; order Anura; family Dendrobatidae; genus Ranitomeya; species Ranitomeya imitator. The sequence goes on along the minus strand of NC_091283.1, from coordinate 646,076,194 downwards.
ACAGACCACTTTCTAAACTTCTGACAATATATCTCCGCTTCATCCTGACCCTGACACAGAGCCAGCAAGATTTTCTCTGCCTGATCCACTGAATTAGGTTCGTCATAAAGCAATCCAAGCGCCAGGAAAAACGCATCAACATCACGCAATGCCGGATCTCCTGGCACAAGGGAAAATGCCCAGTCTTGAGGGTCACCACGTAACAAAGAAATAATGATCTTTACTTGTTGAACAGGGTCACCTGAGGAGCGAGGTTTCAAGGCAAGAAACAATTTACAATTATTTTTGAAATTCAAGAACTTAGATCTATCACCAAAAAACAAATCAGGAATTGGAATCCTAGGCTCTGACATCGGATTCTGAACCACAAAATCTTGAACGTTTTGTACCCTTGTAGTGAGATTATCCATCCAAGAGGACAGACCTTGAACGTCCATGTTTACACCAGTGTCCTGAACCACCCAGAGGTAAAGGGAAAAAAAGAGACAAAACACACTGCAAAGAAAAAAAAATGGTCTCAGAACTTCTCTTATCCCTCTATTGAGATGCATTAGTACTTTGGGCCACCTGTACTGTTATGACCTGGTGGTCAGGACAATAATGGACCTGGTGGTTAAGAGCACACGAAATGACCTGATAGTTGCTGATAATAAAGACGAGCTCTGGGACGTGGGAACTCTGCTGACCGCAATCCCTAATCCTATCAAACACACTAGAAATAGCTGTGGATTGCGCCTAACCCTCCCTATGCAACTCGGCACAGCCTAAGAAACTAGCTAGCCCTGAAGATAGAAAAATAAAGCCTACCTTGCCTCAGAGAAATTCCCCAAAGGAAAAGGCAGCCCCCCACATATAATGACTGTGAGTAAGATGAAAATACAAACACAGAGATGAAATAGATTTAGCAAAGTGAGGCCCGACTTACTGAACAGACCGAGGATAGGAAAGGTTACTTTGCGGTCAGCACAAAAACCTACAAAAAGACCACGCAGAGGGCGCAAAAAGACCCTCCGCACCGAATCACGGTGCGGAGGCGCTCCCTCTGCGTCCCAGAGCTTCCAGCAAGCAAGACAACAATAAAAATTGCAAGCTGGACAGAAAAATAGCAAACCAAAGAAATACAAGCTGGAACTTAGCTTCTGCTGCGAAGACAGGACACAAGAACGATCCAGGAGTGAACTAAACCAATACTGGAACATTGACAGGTGGCCTGGAGCAAAGATCTAAGTGGAGTTAAATAGAGCAGCCAGCTAACGAATTAACCTCGTCACCTGAGGAAGGAAACTCAGAAACACCCACCAGAGGAAGTCCATGGACAGAACCAGCCGAAGTACCATTCATGACCACAGGAGGGAGCCCGACAACAGAATTCACAACAGTGGAGACAACCTCCTATGCTGTTGTGGAAGGAGACTAGAGAAAGCGTTGATGCCCATAACATTACTGACGTCATCACCACTCTTGCCAGGTCTTGTGGAGCGCAGCCTAGCCAGGAGTGACCTATGAAGCTTTGTTCTTAAAACGAGGCTCCATAGGTTGTACTACAGAATATATAGACGTTGTGAGAACGCAATGGATGACATAGGAGCTTAGGGGTTAATACATTGGTGAATGAGGGACTGTCTCTTGTCTTTATTTATTATTATTTATCTTTATCTTTATTTATCTTATTCTTAATTTTTATGCCTTTTAGGTTGCCATTTGTGGACTATGTCGAAATCCTTGGACCACTTCTGTCCAGCATGTTTTTTTTTAACTTATATTTACCGTAATAAATTGGTGAACCAGGGAGTAGTTTGTTTGTTTTTAAGTAAAAATTGTGTGTTTTTTTCCTTCTAACTTGATGGCTGGTAATGGGGGTGTCTGATAGACGCTTCTCTATTACTATCCCTTGGGCTTGATGCAAACTGACATTACGCAGCTGACATCAACCCCAAAAAATATTTCCCAAATGGCCAAAGCACCAAGGCAATCGGAAAGAGCCAAAGTGCCAGAATTGTCGCTTCTACTGTGATGCGCCAATTCTGGGGCAGCTGCGAGCTGGTACTTTTAGGCTGGGAAGGGGCCATTATCCAAGGACCTTCCCAGCCTGATAATATCAGCCCCAAGCTGTCTGCTTTACCTTGGCTTGTTATGAAAAATAGCGGGGACGCCATTTCTTTTTTTAATTTATTAGGTTAATCCATGTACAGTAAACCACACACGCACTAATTATATGTCTCACTAATATCTATATACCCCATATCCATCTATATCTTTGCATGTCTAATAACATACCGAAGAAACCATAATGTATGTGGCAAAACCTCATGTGGCATAAACGCAAGGAAAATTCAGCTGCATGAAAGCCTGAACAAACATTGATTGTGAAAACGTACCCTAATGGTGACAGCTTAACATTGGTGACCTAACAGGTTCCATTTAACCTATTTCCAACATTAGGCATAATAATATGCCCACGTCGGACTCCCCGTTTGGTCTGGGCTCCGGAGCTGAGCCCGAACCTTTTCGGGCACATGTCAGCTGGTGCAGCGGCTGGAATCATGATCCACCAGCAGCTGTTAACTAGTTAAATAACGCTGTCAACATCTGACAGCGGCATTTAACTTGCGCTTACCTGAAGCGCACCCTAAATCCCACCTATCGGTGACCCAGTCACATGATCGAGAGTGACCGATGGGTCGGCATGACACCCAGATGTCTGAAGAAGACCTCTATGGTTGTCATTACAGGATTGCTATGAGCACCAGTACGTGGTCGACGCTCATAGCAAGTGAGCATTTCTGCTACACACCGGTGATCTGATCATCGCCTGTGTGTAGCAAATCCGATCGGATTATGGCAGCTTCTAGTGAACCATAGAGACTATTGAAGCATGCAAAAAGTTAAAAAAAAATGTTTTTAAAAATATAAAAAAAATAAAAGTTCAAATCACCCTCCTTTCGCCCCATTCAAAATAAAACAAAAAAAATATGACATACACATATTTGGTATCACCGAGTTTAGAATTGCCAGATCAATATAAAAAAAATAAATAACCCGATCACTAAACAGCGTAACAAAAAAAATTCAAAATGCCAGAATTACGTTTTTTTGGTCGCCACATTGCAATAAAATGCAATAACGGGCGATCAAAAGATCGTATCTACACTAAAATTGTATCAATAAAAACTTCAGCTGGGCACACAGAAAATAAGCCCTCACTCAGCCCCAGATCACAAAAAATGGAGACGCTACAGGTCTCGGAAAATAGCGCCATTTTTTTCTTTTCTAGCAAGTATTGTATTTTTTTAACCACTTAAAAAAAAACTAGACATGTGTCTATGAACACAATCGCAGGTCAGTTTTAGCATTTAGTGAACGTGTTAATAAAAAAGAAAAATAATTGTCAAATTGCACTTTTTTTGCAATTTCATCACATTTAGATTTTTTTCCCCATTTTCAGTACACGATATGTTAAAACCAATGGTGTAGTTCAAAAGTACAACTTGTCCCGCAAAAAACAAGCCCTTACATGGTCATATTGACGGAAAAATAAAAAAGAGTTAGGGCTTTGGGAAGAAGGAGAGCAAAAAACAGAAAATCAAAAAGTGAAATACCCCTGGTCTTTAAGAGGGTTATTATTTACTAGATTGTGGCCCGATTCAAACGCATCGGGTATTCTAGAATATGCATGTCCCCGTAGTATATGGACAATGATGATTCCAGAATTCGCGGCAGACTGTGCCCGTCGCTGATTGGTCGAGGCAACCTTTATGACATCATCGTCGCCATGGCAACCATTATGACATCTACGTCGATACTGTGCCCGTCGCTGAATCAGAAATGTGGGATTTCTACGTCTTTTATGACATCATCGTCGCTGTGCCCGTTGCTGATTGGTCGAGGCCTGGCAGCCTCGACCAATTAGAGATGCGGGATGTCTACGTCCTTTATGACATCATCGTCGCTGTGCCCGTCGCTGATTGGTCGAGGCCTGGCAGCCAGACGGAAAAACCCTTAGACAATTATATATATAGATAATTAATTCCATGGTGCTATACATGAGAAGGAGTTAAATCAAAATACAAATATCACTTACATTAAACAAACTAACAATGACAGACTGGTACAGAGGAAAGAGGACCCTGACGTTGCGGGTTTGCATTCTACAGGATTATGGGGAAGGAGACAGTAGGTCGGGGATTGCAGTAGCTCTGATGGTGGCCGTGTGGTCATTACAGATTGTAAGCTTTCTTGAAGAGATGGGTTTTCAGGTTTCTTTTGAAGGATCCAAATGTGGTGGATAACCGAATGTGTTGGGGCACAGAATTCCAGAGGATGGGGGATATTCAGAAGAAGTCTTGGAGGCGGCCGGGTGAGGAACGAATAAGTGTGGAGGAGAGAAGGAGGTCTTGCGAGGACCGGAGATTACGTGAGGGAAGATATTGAGAGATTAGATTGGAAATATATGGAGGAGAAAGGTTATGGATGGCTTTGTAGGTCAGTGTTAGTAGGAAATTGGGAGCCAGTGAAGGGATTTGCAAAGGGGGAAGCAGAAGGGCAGCGAGGAGACAGATTAATTAGTCGGGCAGCAGTGTTAAGGACAGACTGGAGGGTGCGAGAGTGGTAGACCACAAAGGAGGATATTGCAGCAGTCGAGGCGGGAGATGATTAGGGCATGGACAAGCATTTTGGTAGAGTGAGGGTTGAGGAAAGGACGGATTCAGGAAATATTTTTGAGCTGGAGGCAACTGGAGGTGGCGAGAGCTTGGATGTGCGGTTTGAAGGATAGGGCAGAGTCAAGGGTTACTCTGAGGCAGCAGATTTTGGGGACAGGGGAAAGTGTGATTTCATTTATTTTGATAGATGGATTAGGTAGGGAAGATATGCGAGATGGAGGAAAGATAATTAGTTCAGATTTGTCCACATCAGTGGCGTAGGAAGGGGTGGCGGGGGGGGGGGGCAGCGCTTCACAATGAGACGGGCGGCACAATGAGATGCGGGCCCTTTAAATCTGCCACCGCCGCCACGACCAGGGATGCCCCCCAGCCCCCCTCGGTGGCAGCGCTGGCATTGGGCACATCTTCTAATACTCTCCTTTCCTGGTTCCTGTGGCAGCTGCAGCGCCTTCAGCGCCCTCTGACTCTGCGACGTCTCAGGGCAGAGGGTGCGATGACGTCATCACTGCGCGCTCAGCCTCTCTGTCCTGAGCGTTGCAGAGCCGGAGAGACGCTGAGTGCACCGGCCTGCGCTGGGAACGGGAGAGGTGAGGATTTTACTTTTTTTTTTCTTTATGTCTGACTCTGTCTGTCTGGGGGCAATGCTGGACACACTGGGGCAATACTGGAGACCCTGGAGCAGATTGCTGGACACACTGGGGCAGATTTCTGGACATACTGGGGCAATGCTGGAGACCCTGGGGCAGATTGCTGGGCACACTGGGGCAGATTGCTGGACACACTGGGGCCATGCTGGAGACCCTGGGGCAGATTTCTGGACACACTGGGGCAATTCTGGACACTCGGGCAGATTGCTGGACACACTGGGGCAATGCTGGACACTGGGGCAGATTGCTGGACACACTGGGGCAATGCTGGAGACCCTGAGGCAGATTTCTGGACACACTGGGGCAATGCTGGAGACCCTGGGGCAGATTTCTGGACACACTGGGGCAGATTTCTGGACATACTGGGGCAATGCTGGAGACCCTGGGTCAGATTTCTGGACACAGGGGCAATGCTGGACACTGGGGCAGATTGCTGGACACGCTGGGGCAATGCTGGACACTGGGGCAGATTGCTGGACACTGGGGCAATATGCTGGACATACTGGGGCAGGTTGCTGGATACACTGGGGGTAATATGCTGAACACACTAGGGGTAATATGCTGGACACACTGGGGCAGATTGCTGGACACACTCGGGGGCAGGACTGGAGGCATGGGCAGAATGTAGATACGGGGCATGATTGGAGACACGGGGCAGAATAAAAGACATGGGGCAGGATTGGATCATGGGGCAGGATGGATACAATGGAGACAGATGGGGCAGGATGGGGAGATCATATGGGGTAGAATGGATACTCATGAGTGCAGGATGCGAGAACATATGGCTGGAGCCAGGAATGAGATAAACAGGGCCAGGGTGGGGAATATTATTACCATAGGGGCTAATTAAGGGATATTATTATTGCAGTGATGTATTTATTTTATTTTTTGAGTATACTGTTTTAAATGGGGCGGGGCGGTCCTGTTACTGTGTAGAGTGACACTATATCACCTTTTTTTCTTCATGTGGTGTAATGTAGAAGTTGTTAAAAATTAAGTAATGTGTTCTGCAAGCGGAGCTCAAGATAATTGTGTTATTTCCTGCAGAAACGAGTCCTGGCTGGAAGAAATGATGGCGGTCTGTGCTGGATGAAAGATGAAGGACTTCACCTAGAGACGTCACTGGTGAGTCAGTGTTACCTATACACTGACACTATACACTGTATACTATATACAGCGGTCCTGTGTACAATGTCACCAGTGATCACTGTATTACCTATACATTATATACAGAGCTCCTGTGTATAATTCCACCAGTGGTCTCTGTATTACCTCTACACAGACACTGCATACTAAGTACAGATACCCTGTGAATACTGGCACTTATGGTAATAGTATTGTGTTGTTGTTTTTTTTTATTACTGATCAGTATTGTAGTATTCAGTCACTATGTGGTGGTAATATGTGGTCTGGAAATGGTGTTGTGGTATTTGTCCCTTGTATGTGCTATTTGGTCACCAAGTGGTGGTAATATGTGTGATTTGTTCATGGTGTGGCGGTATTTGTCTCTTGTATATAGTATTATTCGGTCACTATGTGGTCTGGTCATGGTGTGGTGGTGTTTCTTCCTGTATGTGATATTATTGTTCTTGGTATAGTGGATTGTGTTGTGTATGGCGGTCATTTGGGAAGGGGGGCGCCAAACTCGGGAACAGCCCCGGGCGGCAAAAGCTCTAGCTACGCCTCTGCGTATAGCACAGCCACATAGTATATAACACAGCCACGTAGTATATTGCACAGCCACGTAGTATATTGCCCAGCCACGTAGTATATTGCCCAGTGACGGAGTATACAGCACAGAGTCACGTAGTATACAGACTTAAAATAAAAAATAAACATATACTCACCCTCCGATGAAGTTCTGGCCCTGTACCACACGAGGCAGCTTCCGGTCCCAGGGCTGGTATGAGCGCAGGACCTGTGATGACGTTGCGGTCACATGACCGTGACGTCATGGCAGGTCCTTCTCACATACCATCCTTGGCACCGGAAGCTGTCGCTTGCATGGAGCGGTGACCGGAGCGTTGCGAGGAGCGGGAAAGGCGACGGAGGGTGAGTATAGCAGGTTTTTTGTTTTTTTTTATTATTTTTAACATGACATTTTTACTATTGATGCTGCATAGGCAGCATCAATAGTAAATAGTTGGGGACACACAGGGTTAATAGCAGCAGTAACGGAGTGCGTTACACCGCGGCCCGTTACCGCTGCTATTAACCCTGTGTGAGTGGTGACTGGAGGGGATTATGGAGCAGGCACTGATTGTGGGGAGGAAGGAGCGGGCGCCGGGCACTGACTGCAGCGGAGGGACTAATCGGACTGTGCCCGTCGCTGATTGGTCGCGGCAGCCATGACAGGCAGCTGCCGAGACCAATCAGGGACGACAGAGGCCGCGACCAATGAATATCCGTGACAGAAAGAAAGACAGAAGGACAGACAGAAAGACGGAAGTGTGACCCTTAGACAATTATATAGTAATATATATATATATATATATATATATATATATATATATAAAACTTCTCACCTGTGTCTTGCCTCTCTGTTGTTTTCTGTCTCTCTTCTTACATCTTTTCTCTCTCCCGCTCTGATTTTTATATTTCCTTAATCCTTTCTGCCTTCTTCTCCCTGCTTGTCTGTGGCTCCACCCCCGACATTTAGCCCCGCCCCTCCATGGCTCTTCACAGTGTGAAAGCTGTGACGCTGCTGGAGGGGAGGGATCCGATGCTTCTGCTGCAGGTGCGGTGAGTAGTGTCACAGCGTGTGTGACTGTGTGCCCCTGCTAGTCTACTACACTGCAGCCAACAACTCTCTGCATGGCCGTGCGCACTGCCAGCGCTCTGCTCCAGTCCTCACTATGCAGAGAGGAAGGAGCAGAGAATGAGTGCGCAGCCGCGCTGATATCCGCCCCCCGCATTGTGCCGCCCGGGGCGGCCCGCCCCCCCCCTTCCTACGCCATTGGCTATACGCTATGTGGGCTGTGTTATATACTGCGTGGGCTGTGTTATACATTACGTGGCTGTGCTATATGCTACGTGGGCTGTGTTATATGCTACGTGGGCTGTGTTATATGCTATGTGGGTATGCTATATTTCTCTGCTGTATCTGCACCATGAATCGTGCTATGTGTTAAAGGGGGGGCCCACTGAGACTCTTTCGCCCGGGGCCCTCTAAAACCACGGCCGGCGCTGCAGCTGTTTAACACTATTGACGTGCGGGTCCGCACCCGCACGTCAATAGTTAACAGCCGCCAGCCATTTGGAGGCTGGCAGCTGAAGTCGGCCGTAGCCCACACGTCGCCGGCTTCTGACGTCATTGTCAGTCAACGGTGAGTGTGCGCTGCTGGAGGGAGCTCGCCACCTGGAGCGCCAGGTCAGATGAGGAGACTCTGTTTTTTTTTGTTTTGTCTTTTGATAAGCTAACGGTGGACACACTGGGGCAATGCTGGAGACACTAGGGCAATGCTGGAGACACTGGGGCAATGCTGGAGACACTGGGGCAGATTGCTGGACACACTGGGGCAATGCTGGAGGACACACTGGGGCAGATTGCTGGAGACACTGGGGCAATGCTGGAGATACTGGGGCAGATTGCTGGACACACTGGGGGCAATGCTGGAGGACACACTGGGGCAGATTGCTGGAGACACTGGGGCAATGCTGGAGACACTGGGGCAGATTGCTGGACACACTGGGGGCAATGCTGGAGGACACACTGGGGCAGATTGCTGGAGACACTGGGGCAATGCTGGAGACACTGGGGCAATGCTGGAGACACTGGGGCAGATTGCTGGACACACTGGGGGCAATGCTGGAGGACACACTGGGGCAGATGATTGCTGGAGACACTGGGGCAATGCTGACATCATGGTCAGTCGCCGGCGAGTGCACGCTTCAGCTGCGTGGAGAGAGCAGGAGCGCGGTCAGGTAAGCGGAACTTGTTTTTTTTTTGCAGTCCCGATCATGCGTGTTGTCCTGACTATTTTTGGTAACCTTTGTGTGTATTGAGCCGGGGAGGGGGGGCAAACTCGGGAACAGCCCCGGGCGGCAAAAGCTCTAGCTACGCCCCTGGCCAAAAAACACTATATACAGACATAAGTAAAACTTCCATGAAGAACTAAGATCAGTCTTCTTATAATGGATTTTGATAGTAGGTTTCACTTAAAGATGGCAAAGTCCGAAGAGGTGTCAGATCTTAGAGCAGATCCCTTTCATTTTTTTTTTTTTTTGCTCTTGTCAGTGGTTCCCTAGTGTCTAGGGTTTATTTAACACTTCAGGTGTTTCACAGGAATTTTTGCAATGTTTAAATAAAAATGAACATTTAACTTTTTCACACAAAATTTACTTCAGCTCCAATTTGATTTATTTGACCAAGGATATCAGGAGAAAATGGACCCCAAAAGTTGTTGTCCAATTGTCCTGAGTACGCTGATACCCCATATGTGGGGGTAAACCACTGTTTGGGCGCATGGCAGAGCTCGGAAGGGTAGGAGCGTCATTTGGAATGCAGACTTAGATGGAATGGTCTGCAGGCATCACATTGCGTTTGCAGAGCCCCTAATGTTCCTAAACAGTAGAACCCCCCCCCACAAGTGACCCCATATTAGAAACTAGACCCCTCAAGGAACTTATCTAGATGTGTTATGAGAGCTTTGAACCCCCAAGTGTTTCACTACAGTTTATAACGCAGAGCCGTGAAAATAAAAAATATTTTTTTTCCCACAAAAATTATTTTTTAGCCCCCAGTTTTGTAATTCCCCAAGGGTAACAGGAGAAATTGGACCCCAAAGGTTGTTGTCCAATTTGTCCTGAGTTCGCTAATACCCCATATCTTGGGGTAAACCCCTGTTTGGGCACACGGGAGAGCTCAGAAGGGAAGGAGCACTGTTTTACTTTTTCAACGCAGTATTGGCTGGAATTGAGATCGGACGCCATGTCGCATTTGGAGAGCCCCTGATGTGCCTAAACAGTGGAAACCCCCAATTCTAACTGAAGCCCTAGCCCCAACCCTAATGGGAAAATGGAAATAAATAATTTTTTTTAATTTTATTATTTTTCCCTAACTAAAGGGGTGATGAAGGGGGGTTTGGTTTACTATTTATAGCGGGGTTTTTAGCGGATTTTTATGATTGGCAGCCGTCACAGACTGAAAGACGCTTTTTATTGCAAAAAATAGTTTTTGTGTCTCCACATTTTGAGAGCTATAATTTTTCCATATTTTGGTCCACAGAGTCATGTGAGGTCTTGTTTTTTGCGGGATGAGTTGACGTTTTTATTGGTAACATTTTCGGGCACGTGACATTTTTTTATCTCATTTTATTCCGATTTTTGTGAGGCAGAGTGACCAAAAACCAGCTATTCATTAATTTCTTTTGGGGGGGGGGGCATTTATACCATTCCATGTTTGGTAAAATGGATAAAGCAGTTTTATTCTTCGGGTCAGTACGATTACATCGATACCTCATTTATATCATTTTTTTATGTTTTGGCACTTTTATACGATAAAAACTATTTTATAGAAAAAATAATTATTTTTGCATCGCTTTATTCTGAGGACTATAACTTTTTAATTTTTTCACTGATGATGCTGCATGGCAGCTCGTTTTTTGCGGGACAAGATGGCGTTTTCAGAGGTACCATGGTTATTTATATCCGTCTTTTTGATTGCGTGTTAGTCCACTTTTTGATCGGCGGTATGATAATAAAGCGTTGTTTTTTGCCTCTTTTTTTGTTTTTTTTTACTTTATAACATTGCCCCGGGAAAGGGGGGGGGGGGCATCATGTTATAGTGACAGATCGCTGATCTGACACTGCACAGCACTGTGTCAGATCAGCGATCTGACATGCAGGGCTGCCGGCTTACCAGCGCTTGCTCTGAGCAGGCGCTGGTAAACCACCTCCCTGCGGGTGCAGGACCCGGATGTAGCCCCACGGCCATTTTGGATCCGGGGCCTGCAGGGAGACGGAGGTAGGAGACCCTCGGAGCAACGCTCCGAGGGTCTCAGGGAAGCACGCAGGGAGCCCCCTCCCTGCACGATGCTTCCCTATGCCGCCGGAACACTGCGATCATATTTGATCGCAGTGCGTCGGGGGTTAATGTGCCAGGGGCGGTCCTTGACCACTATTGGCACATAGTGCCGGATGTCAGCTGACACCCGGCCGCAATCGACTGCGCTCCCCCCGAGAGCGTGGCCGATCGCATATGACACTATATCCCGTCACTGGGAATTAAGTCCCAGGTCACCTTGACGGGATAGTACGTCATATGGGATTAAGGGGTTAAAAAAAGAAAAACTGAAATATCCCATTTAAATTGTAGCATAATACCAATTTGGATGAGGCAAAAAGGATAGTATTTTTTAAGTGTTCCTTTTATTCTCTCCCCAACTTTTTTAATTCCTACAAGACTTACCTCTCCAGTCAGCAGCTGTCTTAGCTTGATGGCAAACAATAAAACTCTCCTATTGCTGTCCCAGGCCATTGTAATGCAGTTGGCCAGTGAAACAGAGGATTTCTTCTCTTCTATTTAGCATTTGGAGTTCCACCTGAAAGAAAAAAATATATATTAAACTCTATTTCACATGATGCATTGTAGTTTTTGAGTCACATCATTTACTATAACATAAAATATGGTAAAAACCTGGGGGGGGGGGAAATCTACTTGAGAAGAAATTTTGAAATAAAAATTCAAATCTGACATCATTTTTTCATTTTTCCATCAGTGGAGCTGTGTATTGATTTTTTGGGGGGGCATGCCAAGTGTAATTTTTAATAGTATTATTTTGGGGTATAAACCATGTTTTGATTGCTTTGTATTGCTTTTTTTTAGGAATGTGTTATTGGAGAATTTCCACCTTATTTTATTTTATTTTTTTCTGGCGTTGATACCATAACGTTTATTAAGACTCTTCTGTTTTCTAATAGGTTATTATTTCATACTTTTTATTTACACCACCTGAATCCTACCCTTAAGAGGAGTAAACTGTGTTATTAAACATTGTCTACGGTCTATCTCTGTGAATCACCTTATCTCCTAGTGTTCACATTAGTAAGAGTCTTAGAAACGTCTTAGAGTCATTTGTTTTAAGATCACCGCTACCGCCGGCAGTCAGTATTAGCTACAGCATTTTAGTGTATATATTCACTTTTTTGTTTTCGTGGAGTTTCTTTGGGTGGTGGCTTGTGGTAGGGATACCTATTAGGGTCATCAGGGTCAGTCTACGTTGAGCGGGGGCGCCATTTCGTATCCCAGGGTGCCAACCTCCGCTGCAAGGAAGGGAATAGCTTAGGGTGAGGCACCACTATCCTCCCTAGCCCTTTCCTATTAGTACTATTTTGTGTGTTCTGTATTGTATTACGAGCTTATCCTGACCCATAGGATCCCTACTTTTGGTTTATAGGTTATAAGTGGTTCCTTATTTTATTTATTTACAATAAAGTATATATTTTTTTAGGTCTTTTTTTGAATCTTTTTGGTTTTTTCAGAATTTCCACCTTCCCCTTAAGTAGAAAACCCTGTATATGATTTTTCCCCAAATAGAGACCTAATTTATTGGGAAATCTAAAAAATAAATAGATCCAGAATGATGAGAAGAGAAGCATTGGAACAGACGTTCACAGACCTGGTGGCATGGTAAGGTATGTGGTCCGAGTGTTATACATCAGGAGTTTTTATACCCACCTTACTCAGAGAGAGAACAAAGAGGATACATTATGGAACAAAGACAACATTACAACACAGAGATGAGACAATGCTTCATGACAATATTTATGATCACTGTGGCACAATTCATCAAAGCTCTTCAAGCAAATCTAATTTTCCATTGAGTATAGTAATGGATCTTGTGATGACACCACTGTTGACACCTAGGACCTTCAGAAACTACATCTAAATCACATAAATTCCACTGCTCTAACAGTACTATTGACCTCAAGTTTCATTACTAATTCATTACACTTCTTTCTTATTACCAGTATTGATGAGCGAGTATACTCATTGCTCAGGTGATCTCCGAGTATTTGTAAATGCTCGGAGATTTAGTTTTTGTTGACACAGCTGCATGATTTACAGCTTATAGCCAGCATGAGTACATGTGGGGGTTGCCTGGGTGCTAGGGAATCCCCACATGTATTCAAACTGTCTATCAGCTGTAAATCATGCAGCTGAGGCAACGAAAACTAAATCTCCGAGCACTTACAAATACTCGAAGATCACCTCAGCAACGAGTATACTCGCTCATCACTAATTACCAGTAATCACAATTTCCTTTTAATTCCAGATCACTGGACCTATTCCAGCTATTTTCTTCTAAATCTGGTGCTCTCAAATACACACATGAAATGTACTACTCTATTTTTTAGTTGTGAAGCTGGGGAGTGAATAAGCGCAAACAGGGTCTTAACTGATAAACAACTTGGGTAATAAAAGGAAAGTATTACGCTCGCCCGATGTAGTTGCACCTATGCAAAATGTATAGCGCATGGATCATCTGCTACAGGACAGAGGTCCAAAGACTGAAAAGAGTAGTAAATCCAGGTAAAATGTGTCGCAGGCTACTTTCGCACTAGCGTCGGATTCGGCCCGTCGCATTGCGTCGGGTCGAGATTCCTACGCTAGCGTTTGATGCGCCGCACAACGGGTGCAGCGGATGCATTTCTCCGGCGCATCCGCTGCCCCATTGTGAGGTGCAGAGAGGTGGGTGAGGAGTTCCGGTCGCGCATGCGCGGTCGGAAAAAGCGGTCCGTCGGCAGCAAAAAACGTTACGGTTGCGACGTGTGACAATACGTCGCAATGCGTCGGTAATGTTACTCTATGGGGCAAAAACGCATCCTGCAAACAACTTTGCAGGATGCGTTTTTTCCCCTAAACGACGCATTGCGACGTATTCAAAAAAACGCCAGTGTGAAAGTAGCCTAATGTTGTGAATTCTGTGGCTGAATTCACTCCTGTGGTCACAAGTGGTACTGCAGCTTCTGAGCTTCCTCCCTCAGGTGTTCTGGTGAGCTCGTTAACTGCTTCATTACTTAACTCCGCCTGATGCTGCTATCCTTGCTCCTTGTCAATGTTTCAGTGTTGGATCTGAGCTTCTCCTGATTGTTCCTGTGACCTGCTGCTCTGTATAGCTAAGTGCTTTTTGCTTTTTTGTTGCTTTTTTCTGTCCAGCTTGTCTTTTGTTTTGCTGGAAGCTCTGAGACGCAAAGGGTGTACCGCCGTGCCGTTAGTTCGGCACGGTGGGTTTTTTTTGCCCCCTTTGCGTGGTTTTGCTTTAGGGTTTTTTGTAGACTGCAAAGTTCGCTTTACTGTCCTCGCTCTGTCCTAGAATATCGGGCCCCACTTTGCTGAATCTATTTCATCCCTACGTTTTGTCTTTTCATCTTACTCACAGTCATTATATGTGGGGGGCTGCCTTTTCCTTTGGGGAATTTCTCTGGGGCAAGTCAGGCCTATTTTTCTATCTTCAGGCTAGCTAGTTTCTTAGGCTGTGCCGAGTTGCCTAGGTAGTTGTTAGGCGCAATCCACAGCCGCTTTTAGTTGTGTTTAGGATAGGATCAGGTGTGCAGTCTACAGAGTTTCCACGTCTCAGAGCTCGTTCTTGTATTTTTGGGTATTTGTCAGATCACTGTGTGCGCTCTGATCGCTAAGCACACTGTGTTTCTGGATTGCCTTCATAACACCTGTCATTAGCAAACATAACAGTACAAGGAGCATAACTAATGATTCTCAATAGAGGGAAAGAAAAAGTTCTGACATCATTTTTTTTTTTTTTCTGCTCTGTGTTCACTTTTTTTTTTTTCCCCTAGACATTTGGGTGATTCTGGACACAGGTGTGGACATGGATATTCAGGGTCTGTGCTCTTCAATGGATAATCTCGATATAAATGTACAAAAAATTCAAGATACTATTGATC
Source organism: Ranitomeya imitator (assembly GCF_032444005.1). Taxonomy (NCBI): domain Eukaryota; kingdom Metazoa; phylum Chordata; class Amphibia; order Anura; family Dendrobatidae; genus Ranitomeya; species Ranitomeya imitator. The sequence continues at coordinate 646,060,980 of NC_091283.1, read as the reverse complement.
AGAAATCTATGTTAGAACCAAGAATTCCTATTCCTGATTTGTTTTTTGGAGATAGAACTAAGTTTCTAAGTTTCAAAAATAATTGTAAGCTATTTCTGGCCTTGAAACCTCATTCTTCTGGTAATCCTATTCAACAGGTTTTGATTATTATTTCTTTTTTGCGCGGCGACCCTCAAGACTGGGCATTTTCTCTTGCGCCAGGAGACCCTGCATTGAGTAGTGTCGATGCGTTTTTCCTGGCGCTTGGATTGCTGTACGATGAGCCTAATTCAGTGGATCAGGCTGAGAAAAATTTGCTGGCTTTGTGCCAGGGTCAGGATGATATAGAAGTATATTGTCAGAAATTTAGGAAATGGTGAGTACTCACTCAGTGGAATGAATCTGCGCTGGCAGCTTTGTTCAGAAAGGGTCTCTCTGAGGCTCTTAAGGATGTCATGGTGGGATTTCCTATGCCTGCTGGTTTGAATGAGTCTTTGTCTTTGGCCATTCAGATCGGTCGACGCTTGCGCGAGCGTAAATCTGTGCACCATTTGGCGGTACTGCCTGAGGTTAAACCTGAGCCTATGCAGTGCGATAGGACTATGACTAGAGTTGAACGGCGGGAATACAGACGTCTGAATGGTCTGTGTTTCTACTGTGGTGATTCCACTCATGCTATTTCTGATTGTCCTAAGCGCACTAAGCGGCCCGCTAGGTCTGCCGTCATTGGTACTGTACAGTCCAAATTCCTTCTGTCCATTACCTTGATATGCTCTTTGTCGTCGTTTTCTGTCATGGCGTTTGTGGATTCGGGCGCTGCCCTGAATCTGATGGATTTGGATTATGCTAAACGTTGTGGGTTTTTCTTGGAGCCTTTGCGGTGTCCTATTCCATTGAGAGGAATTGATGCTACACCTTTGGCCAAGAATAAACCTCAATACTGGGCCCAGCTGACCATGTGCATGGCTCCTGCACATCAGGAAGTTATTCGCTTTCTGGTGTTGCATAATCTGCATGATGTGGTCGTGTTGGGGTTGCCATGGCTACAAACCCATAATCCAGTATTGGATTGGAATTCCATGTCGGTATCCAGCTGATTGTCAGGGGAACACGCCGCTATGCGCAGTTATGTAAAGGAATCCCTGGAGAAGGGACATATTCGCCCATCGTCATCACCACTGAGAGCAGGGTTCTTCTTTGTAGCCAAGAAGGATGGTTCGCTGAGACCGTGTATTGATTACCGCCTTCTTAATAAGATCACTGTTAAATTTCAGTATCCCTTGCCATTGTTATCTGACTTGTTTGCTCGGATTAAGGGGGCTAGTTGGTTCACTAAGATAGATCTTCGTGGTGCGTATAATCTGGTGAGAATCAGGCAAGGAGATGAATGGAAAACTGCATTCAATACGCCCGAGGGTCATTTTGAGTATCTAGTGATGCCGTTCGGACTTGCCAATGCTCCATCTGTGTTTCAGTCTTTTATGCATGACATCTTCCGTGAGTATCTGGATAAATTCCTGATTGTTTACTTGGATGACATTTTGATCTTCTCAGATGATTGGGAGTCTCATGTGAAGCAGGTCAGAATGGTTTTTCAGGTCCTGCGTGCTAACTCTTTGTTTGTGAAGGGATCAAAGTGTCCTTTTCCATACATAATGTATTCCATAGGTCGTTGTTGCGGAGATACGTGGCACCTATGGTTCCATCTGTTGAGCCTCCTGCCCCGGTTTTGGTGGAGGGGGAATTGGATCCTATACGGACCAATAAAACGAGGTTTAAATTTAGGAGAGGAAACCTTCATAGGAATATGACGAGAAGATAACCAAACCAGATCCCCAACATGAAGTCGGGGTCCCACACGGCGTCTGCGATTAGCGAAAAGCTGAGCCTTCTCCTGGGACAAGGTCAAATTGTCCACTACCTGAGTCCAGATCTGCTGCAACCTGTCCACCACAGAATCCACACCAGGACAGTCCGAAGACTCAACCTGTCCTGAAGATAAACGAGGATGGAACCCAGAATTGCAGAAAAATGGAGAGACCAAGGTAGCCGAGCTGGCCCGATTATTAAGGGCGAACTCAGCCAACGGCAAAAATGACACCCAATCATCCTGGTCAGCGGAAACAAAACATCTCAGATATGTTTCCAAGGTCTGATTGGTTCGTTCGGTCTGGCCATTAGTCTGAGGATGGAAGGCCGAGGAGAAAGATAGGTCAATGCCCATCCTACCACAAAAGGCTCGCCAGAACCTCGAGACAAACTGGGAACCTCTGTCAGAAACAATATTCTCAGGAATGCCATGTAAACGAACCACATGCTGGAAGAACAAAGGCACCAAATCAGAGGAGGAAGGCAATTTAACCAAGGGCACCAGATGGACCATTTTAGAAAAGCGATCACAGACCACCCAAATGACCGACATTTTTTGAGAAACGGGAAGGTCAGAAATGAAATCCATCGAAATATGTGTCCAAGGCCTCTTCGGGACCGGCAAGGGCAAAAGCAACCCACTGGCACGTGAACAGCAGGGCTTAGCCCTAGCACAAATTCCACAGGACTGCACAAAAGCACGCACATCCCGTGACAGAGATGGCCACCAGAAGGATCTAGCAACCAACTCCCTGGTACCAAAGATTCCTGGATGACCGGCCAGCACCGAACAATGAAGTTCAGAGATAACTTTACTAGTCCACCTATCAGGGACGAACAGTTTCTCGGCCGGACAACGATCAGGTTTATTAGCCTGAAATTTCTGCAACACTCTCCGCAAATCAGGGGAGATGGCAGACACAATGACTCCTTCCTTGAGGATACTCGCCGGCTCAGATAACCCCGGAGAGTCGGGCACAAAACTCCTAGACAGAGCATCCGCCTTCACATTTTTAGAGCCCGGAAGGTATGAAATCACAAAATCAAAACGAGCAAAAAATAACGACCAACGGGCCTGTCTAGGATTCAAGCGCTTGGCAGACTCAAGATAAGTAAGGTTCTTATGATCAGTCAATACCACCACGCGATGCTTAGCACCCTCAAGCCAATGACGCCACTCCTCGAATGCCCACTTCATGGCCAGCAACTCTCGGTTGCCCACATCATAATTACGCTCAGCAGCAGAAAATTTCCTGGAAAAGAAAGCACATGGTTTGAACACTGAGCAACCAGAACCTCTCTGTGACAAAACCGCCCCTGCACCAATCTCAGAAGCATCAACCTCGACCTGGAACGGAAGAGAAACATCAGGTTGACACAACACAGGGGCACAGCAAAAACGACGCTTCAACTCCTGAAAAGCTTCCACGGCAGCAGAAGACCAATTAACCAAATCAGCACCCTTCTTGGTCAAATCGGTCAATGGTCTGGCAATGCTAGAAAAATTACAGATGAAGCGACGATAAAAATTAGCAAAGCCCAGGAATTTCTGCAGACTTTTTAGAGATGTCGGCTGAGTCCAATCCTGGATGGCCTGAACCTTAACCGGATCCATCTCGATAGTAGAAGGGGAAAAGATGAACCCCAAAAATGAAACTTTCTGCACACCGAAGAGACACTTTGATCCCTTCACGAACAAGGAATTAGCACGCAGTACCTGGAAAACCATTCTGACTTGCTTCACATGAGACTCCCAATCATCTGAGAAGATCAAAATGTCATCCAAGTAAACAATCAAGAATTTATCCAGATACTCACGGAAAATATCATGCATAAAAGACTGAAAAACAGATGGAGCATTGGCAAGTCCGAACGGCATCACCAGATACTCAAAATGACCCTCGGGCGTATTAAATGCTGTTTTCCATTCATCTCCCTGCCTGATTCTCACCAGATTATACGCACCACGAAGATCAATCTTAGTAAACCAACTAGCCCCCTTAATCCGAGCAAACAAGTCAGAAATCAATGGCAAGGGATACTGAAACTTAACAGTGATCTTATTAAGAAGGCGGTAATCAATACACGGTCTTAGTGAACCATCCTTCTTGGCTACAAAAAAGAACCCTGCTCCCAATGGTGACGACGATGGGCGAATATGTCCCTTCTCCAGGGACTCCTTCACATAACTGCGCATAGCGGTGTGTTCAGGTACGGACAAATTAAATAAACGACCCTTAGGGAATTTACTACCAGGAATCAAATCGATAGCACAATCACAATTCCTATGCGGAGGTAGGGCATCAGACTTGGACTCTTCAAATACATCCTGAAAGTCCGACAAGAACTCTGGGATGTCAGAAGGAATGGATGACGAAATAGACAAAAATGGAACATCACCATGTACTCCCTGACAACCCCAGCTGGTTACCGACATAGAGTTCCAATCCAATACTGGATTATGGGTTTGTAGCCATGGCAACCCCAACACGACCACATCATGCAAATTATGCAGTACCAGAAAGCGAATAACTTCCTGATGTGCAGGAGCCATGCACATGGTCAGCTGGGCCCAGTACTGAGGCTTATTCTTGGCCAAAGGTGTAGCATCAATTCCTCTCAACGGAATAGGACACCGCAAAGGCTCCAAGAAAAATCCACAACGTTTAGCATAATCCAAATCCATCAGATTCAGGGCAGCGCCTGAATCCACAAACGCCATGACAGAATACGATGACAAAGAGCACATTAAGGTAATGGACAAAAGGAATTTGGACTGTACAGTACCAATAACGGCAGAGCTATCGAACCGCCTAGTGCGTTTAGGACAATTAGAAATAGCATGAGTAGAATCACCACAATAGAAACACAGTCTGTTCAGACGTCTGTGTTCTTGCCGTTCTACTTTAGTCATAGTCCTGTCGCACTGCATAGGCTCAGGTTTACTCTCAGACAATACCGCCAGATGGTGCACAGATTTACGCGCGCGCAAGCGACGACCGATCTGAATGGCCAAGGACATAGACTCATTCAAACCAGCAGGCATAGGAAATCCCACCATTACATCCTTAAGAGCTTCAGAGAGACCCTTTCTGAACAAAGCCGCTAGTGCAGATTCATTCCACAGAGTGAGTACTGACCACTTCCTAAATTTCTGACAATATACTTCTACATCATCCTGACCCTGGCATAAAGCCAGCAGATTTTTCTCAGCCTGATCCACTGAATTAGGCTCATCGTAAAGCAATCCCAGCGCCTGGAAAAATGCATCAACATTACTCAATGCAGAATCTCCTGGTGCAAGAGAAAACGCCCAGTCCTGTGGGTCGCCGCGCAAAAAAGAAATAATAATCAAAACCTGTTGAATAGGATTACCAGAAGAATGAGGTTTCAAGGCCAAAAATAGCTTACAATTATTTCTGAAGCTCAGGAACTTAGTTCTGTCACCAAAAAACAAATCAGGAATCGGAATTCTTGGTTCTAGCATCGATTTCTGATCAATAGTATCTTGAATCTTTTGTACATTTACAACGAGATTATCCATTGAGGAGCACAGAGCCTGAATATCCATGTCCACAGCTGTGTCTTGAAGCACTCTAATGTCTAGGGGAAAAAAAAGACTGAAGACAGAGCTAAGAAAAAAAAATGATGTCAGGATTTCTTTTTTCCCTCTATTGGGAATCATTGGTGTGGCTCCTTGTACTGTTATGGCTGGCAATCAGGCAACACAGCGTGCAGTAATCAGCGCACATTCAGAGATCTGGCAATAACCAAAAACAATAGGACGAGCTCTGAGACGTGGAATCTCTGTAGACTGCAGTACCTGATCTATCCTCACACAACTATAAGCAGCAGTGATTGCGCCTATCACTACCTATGCAACTCGGCACTGCCTGAGGAGCTGACTAGCCTGAAGATAGAAATACAAGCCTGACTTACCTCAGAGAAATACCCCAAAGGAATAGGCAGCCCCCCACATATAATGACTGTTAGCAAGATGAAAAGACAAACGTAGGAATGAAATAGATTCAGCAAAGTGAGGCCCGATATTCTAGACAGAGCGAGGATAGCAAAGAGAACTATGCAGTCTACAAAAAACCCTAAAACGAAAACCACGCAAAGGGGCAAAAAGACCCACCGTGCCGAACTAACAGCACGGCGGTGCAACCCTTTGCTTCTCAGAGCTTCCAGCAAAAGTTAATAGCAAGCTGGACAGAAAAAACAGAAAACAAACTAGAAGCACTTATCTAGCAGAGCAGCAGGCCAAAGGAAAGATGCAGTAGCTCAGATCCAACACTGGAACATTGACAAGGAGCAAGGAAGACAGACTCAGGTGGAGCTAAATAGCAAGGCAGCCAACGAGCTCACCAAAACACCTGAGGGAGGAAGCCCAGAGACTGCAATACCACTTGTGACCACAGAAGTGAACTCAGCCACAGAATTCACAACAGGAGAAGATTTTGGATTCTCGTGTTTCTAGACGGAAACTCCAGTATCTGGTTAAATGGAAGGGTTATGCTCAGGAAGATAATTCCTGGGTTTTTGCCTCTGATGTTCATGCTTCCGATCTTGTTCGTGCCTTTCATGCGGCTCATCCTGGTCGGCCTGGGGGCTCTGGTGAGGGTTCGGTGACCCCTCCTCAAGGGGGGGGTACTGTTGTGAATTCTGTGGCTGAATTCACTCCTGTGGTCACAAGTGGTACTGCAGCTTCTGAGCTTCCTCCCTCAGGTGTTCTGGTGAGCTCGTTAACTGCTTCATTACTTAACTCCGCCTGATGCTGCTATCCTTGCTCCTTGTCAATGTTTCAGTGTTGGATCTGAGCTTCTCCTGATTGTTCCTGTGACCTGCTGCTCTGTATAGCTAAGTGCTTTTTGCTTTTTTGGTGCTTTTTTCTGTCCAGCTTGTCTTTTGTTTTGCTGGAAGCTCTGAGACGCAAAGGGTGTACCGCCGTGCCGTTAGTTCGGCACGGTGGGTTTTTTTTGCCCCCTTTGCGTGGTTTTGCTTTAGGGTTTTTTGTAGACTGCAAAGTTCGCTTTACTGTCCTCGCTCTGTCCTAGAATATCGGGCCCCACTTTGCTGAATCTATTTCATCCCTACGTTTTGTCTTTTCATCTTACTCACAGTCATTATATGTGGGGGGCTGCCTTTTCCTTTGGGGAATTTCTCTGGGGCAAGTCAGGCCTATTTTTCTATCTTCAGGCTAGCTAGTTTCTTAGGCTGTGCCGAGTTGCCTAGGTAGTTGTTAGGCGCAATCCACAGCCGCTTTTAGTTGTGTTTAGGATAGGATCAGGTGTGCAGTCTACAGAGTTTCCACGTCTCAGAGCTCGTTCTTGTATTTTTGGGTATTTGTCAGATCACTGTGTGCGCTCTGATCGCTAAGCACACTGTGTTTCTGGATTGCCTTCATAACACCTGTCATTAGCAAACATAACAGCCTAAGCCTGTGCTGCTGATGAAGACTGCCAGATGGAAGATTTTTATAAATGATTTTATTTCAAGTAGGTTTCAAAAGTCAACGCGTATCGAAGTCACACAGGACTTCTTCCTCAGGACAAAACCTCAGGAACCTGAGGAAAAATTCCTGGGTGACTTCGAAGCGCGTTGACTTTTAAAACCTATTTGAAATAAAAGCTTTTAAGAAAAATCTTCCATCTGGCAGTCTTCAGCAGCAGCGCAGACTTAGAAACATTTTACTTGGATTTAGAACTCTATTTTTAAGAAGATATCGAACAGCCATTCAAATGAGAATCACAAAAGGTTTTCCATTGTTAAGATCAAGTTAGAGACATCAGATGGACGACTTGAGACAATATGGTTGCTTACAATTTGGCCATTCTTTTACAATTCCCACTCTGTTGAAGAGTATAACTATATTGAAGTAGTGAGAAGAGGTGGACCTCCATAGAGCGGATTGTAAAGAAAAATCATGGTTTTCTTAGGTTAACACTCTTATGGCTCAGCTTTCTTGCCTATTTTTTTGAGGGCTGTTCTTGCTAGGACTAGTCTTCCAAATACTAGTCCTTTTAATACATCTGACCATTGGGGTATGTTGACTGATTCTCCTTTTTGTTTAACCTCTTTTGCCATTCCCATTTGTCTGCAACACACAAAAAAAGATCCATGCAGAGAACATTACCTCAAAAATTAATACTCGCTAAATGAAGTCCAGCAGCACTACAAAGGGCAGGAGTTTTCACTTGAGAAGAATATCCCAATTTCATACCATCAAGAAATGCGCAAATTATACTGATTGATTACTTTCAGGATATTTTCCATAGTATGGGAAATAGAGAGCTAAGAAAGTTATTTTTTCTCCGTGTTGCAAGTATCCTGAATATGCTGCAGAACTTCCAAATCTTGAATCATATCATACATCCCATCTCCCATGGCAAGGCATGATGGGGGAAATCTGGTAGACTGATAAGTCATATTGATTGGTCTGACTAAAAGGAAGGCTGGCTGATGCATAGAGTTCTGATCATCGTTTCTGAAATACAAAATTGGATATTTCTACAGTTAAGTCAGGGCTGAGGTTATCTTTTGGAATTACATGTGAGAGCATGAAAAGTTAGATGTTGCTTCAAAGTAATGTGGAGACATTATTACGTTGCCAAAATAGAGGTCTTTTATATTCCTCTACTATCTGGGGGCAGGTAGGTTCTTCCTTTCCCCCAACCAGGTTTGATAAATACATACAGTAGTTGGTGAAACCATAGAGGTACAATTAAATCAGTGCCTTACTTGCAACAGCTGAGTTTGAATGAACACCACATGCTTGAAACAAAGTTGTTCTTAGTGGAAAAAAAAGCCAATCTTGCAGTTATGATAACTTTTAAGTGGTGAACAAAAATAAAATAAATCAGGTTACAAAGCAAGCTTTCGAGACTCCTAAGTCTCGTCCTCAGGCATGAAAAATGTTGTTTACCCACAATTTTGGAAAGGTGCCAACATTTTTGTCTGAACCATTTTTGAGGTTGTGTGAAATTATGTCCAATTTTCCTTTTTTTTCTTCTCTCTTTTAGTGTTGTTCCAATACCCACAATGGAAATAATCTACCAGATCAAAGCACTATCTCCCTCAGTATAGATGATCAGATTTACATACATGCACAATGTGGAAATGTAAAAAAAATGTGGGAACAGCTACAGAAAGTGCATGAAAGCATAAATCTCAGCAATAAGATCTATTTAATGAGAAAGCTGTATCAGTCTAAGCTAAATAAGGGCCAAGATATGCAGGATTACATAAGAAATGCTCTAGAAATTGTAGAGCGTCTTCAGGGCATTGGGGAAGATGTAAAGGATTTCCATGTTGCTGCTCTACCACTAAGTGGTCTACCAGAAAGCTATGATGCACTTGTATGACACACTAGATGTGCGTCCAGATTACGAGCTGATATTGGAGTATGTCAGAGGAAAGCATGTAGATTAGTATAAGCGTAAGACAGAAAATGTAAGCAGCAGTAGGGTATCCAAAGCAGAATCCACTTTAAAAACCAAAGATCTACCCAAACATAAAAATCATTTGAAGGAAACACGTGTTTTGTCTGCAAGAAATCAGGACACCTAAAGGCTGACTGCAGAGTCAGAAAAGCCAGAATTAATCAGCTGAAAAAGCAAAATAATTAAAGGGTTAAAAGTGCCATTACTCAAGAATATGACACTTCAAGTACTAAAGCTGCATTTACTGTTATTGCAAGTACACCAAAGCATGCATGGCGTATAGTCTCTGGGGCATCTAGTCAAATGACTAATGACAGAAGCTTATTCTCTAACATTGACCAATGAAAGTCAGAGAAAGTGATCATAGCTAATGGTGGGCATATGAATTCAGAAGGAAATATCAAAGATGAGCTATACCAGCTAAAATGCAAGGAAAGGGTAAACACTGCTAAACATGAACAGCACAAGAATTGTACCCATGTATGGCTCAGGTGTCTTGCACATAGAGAGAAGGAAACAATAAGAAAGTTCAAAGACAAGTTGCTGATGGTATTACAGTTGATCTGTGTAATCAGACAATGAAATGTACTAGCTATCTTAAAGGGAAAATGTCAAGATAATCCTTTCCTAAGAATAGTACTACAAAATAAGAACAGGTTCTAGATTTAATACACACAGATGTTTGTGGTCCAATGAGTACTCATATGCCTGGAAAGAATTTATTGATGATTATTCAAGATATACAGTTGTCCATCTGCTTCACAGCAAAGATGAAGTCCCAGAGAAACTTGAAATATATCTTGCTGAAGTATATAACAAATTTGGGTGAATACCAACAATTCTGTGTTCAGATAATGCAACTGAATAAACAAATATCTCACATATAGTGTGACCTGATAAATAAAGATGATCACCACTATGGTACTCCAATATAAAAAACAATTTTATTGAATACAAAGATTAAAATATTTCAATATAAAAAATAGTAACCAACATGTAAACAAGGGAATAGAATCCACAAAAAAGGGGACAACACAGCGATAGGCTACCTCACATACATCAGGATAAGCACTAGTATATAAAAAGAACTGCCTAGATATATGGCTGAAGGATAGTGTCACAAATTTTCCAGGTACTGCTGTAATAGCATATGTCCTAATGAAAGACACTCCTAGCCCTCCTGCTCGCATAAAATGATAAGCTAGAACCTAATATGGCATGAGAAAAATGGGCAGTATAAATACCAAAAGTGTATACCTTTACTATGCGTCCTGAGTAGGAGCCCCGGCGTCCCTCTGCCCCGACGCGCGTTTCGCGTTCGCTTCTTCTGGAGCAAACGTTTGTGAATATATAACTGAATAAACAAGTAATGGGACACAAAGCATTTTAAGGAAAAATGGAATAGCATTTCAGACCACTGTACCATACAAGCCTGAACAAAATGGTGCATCGAAAAGAAGGGGTCAGACACTTTGTGAAAGTGGAAGAAGTATGCTATTTGACCCAGATTTCCCAACATATTGGGGTGAAGCAATCATGACAACTAGCCATCTTCAAAATAGACTACAAGGTAAAGCTACTGAGAAAACTCAATTTGAGCAATGGAACAGAAAAAAGCCTGAACTACAACACATAAGAATATTCAGAAGTAAAGTACTTGTACATATTCCCAAAGAAAAATGTACAAAGTGGAAATCTCATGGAAAAGAGGGTATCCTGGTGGGCGACAGTGAAATCCAGAAAATATATAAAATCCTTCACCCAGAACCAAACAAGGTCACAATAAGCAGAGATGTAATGATTGATGAGAACTTCCTGTCGCTCATGTTTCATGACATCATTCCAGAAGTCCTGCTAATGCAACAACAATCTCAGTCACAATTTCAAAATACGGTAACAAGGAAAAGGATTTAAATGTTTGTTAGGTTCTTCAACCACTTAAGAAGCAACAGAAAAATGAGGTGAACCTTGCTAAGGGTGAAGAGAATCTCGTTTGCAAACTACAAAAATCTCTATATGGTCTTAATCAATCGGCAAGAGCATGGACCACCAAAATGAACAAAGTCTTAATGGAAAAAGGATTTAAAAGAGGTCAAGTAGATCTGTGTTTATGCACAAAATGTACAGAAAGAAAGTGGATGTATATTCTCTTATATGTGAACGATGTGATTATGATTCCTCAGGAAGGAACAGAAATTGCATAAATGACAAATTCTGAATTAGCATTTTGAAACTAAATACCGTATTTTCCAGCGTATAAGACGACCCCCCAACTTTTCTAGTTAAAATATAAAATCTTCTTAAAAGTCAGGGGTCTTCTTATACGCCGTGTGTCGTCTTATAGGGCGGGTGACCAATGTGCATATGGTGGGGTGGAGTAGTCCCGATGACGAAGAGAGGGGGCATCTCACAGGGAAGGTTTAAGTGGAGTATCCCCCATTACCTCAATGTAGCAGCGATGCTCTCTGTGCTGGGGGGGGCGGCGTCGGCGGCTCCTCTATGTGCAGAGTGGGGTCTGAGTGCTGGGGGCGTCGGTGGCTCCTTTTTGTGCAGTGTGAGGGCTCTGTGCTGGAGGGCAGTGGCATATCTCTGTGCAGCATCGGGGCTCTGCCGGCATTTCCTCAAAGCCCGGAGGCACCGGCAGCTCCCTTGCTGCAATGCGGTGGCCTCCAGGAAAATGGCCGCTGGGGGCGGCGCATGCTCAGATTCAGATCTCGTCCCGAGATCTCAGGAGACGAGATCTGAATCTGAGCATGCACCGCCCCCAGCAGCCATTTTTCCGGAGGCCACCGCATCGCAGCAATGGAGCCGGGCTTTGAGGAAATGCCGGCGGAGCCCCGATGCTGCACAGAGACACGCCGACACCGCCCCCCCAGCACAAAGCATCGCTGCTTTGCTACAATGAGGTAATGGGGATACTCCACTTACACCTTCCCAGTGAGACGCCCCCTCTCTTCGTCATCGGGACCACTCCCCCCCACCCACCATAGGCACCCGCCCTATAAGACGACACCCAGCGTATAAGACGACCCCCGACTTTTAAGAACATTTTCAGGGGTTAAAAGGTTGTCTTATACGCCGGAAAATACGGTGCCTTGGAAATGTGGTATATTATCTAGGAATTCAGGTTCAAAACGAGAAGATGGATTTTTTTTTGCCCCAAAAGTGCAAGACTGCGGAGACCTGGTTGTCGTAACCAGTGCCTTCCCCCCTCCCATCAGTCCCGTAATGAAACACACACAGTCCTAGTTGGGTTGAACAGGTCGGTCACAGTTTATTAATTAAATAATCGGAGAAAGGGCAATTACATATCGTAACGAGCGGCTCGCGCCGAGCTCCTGTCCGTGATCGACAGGGGAATTGGCCCAACGAGCGGTTACGACCTTTGCCCTCCTCCGCTTTTTCCGCTGTGACTTAATAAAGGTTACCAGGGGTTAGTTCTATCAACATGCGTAATAATTTTTTTTTTTTTTTTTTTTATAAATCTTACAACATAATTCACACATTTACATTATCCTGTGGGTTAGTTTAATCATTAGCCTTTAAAAAGGGAGGGTGGGTGGGACAAAAGCTTCCAGGTGTCCTGCCGAGAGTGAAAGAGAAAGTTCTCGACCGGACACCTGGATTTAACCCCTGTAGGAGTGGCCGTAGGACCCCTCCCCTCCAGTGCCCACTGGCCGGCTGGGGGTCTTCCAATCAGTGCATCACTAAGGGGGAGTGATGCTAGGGGGGATCTGGCACTTACAACCTTTACGTGCAGCTCTCTCTATGTGCTCCCCAGTCAGAGACGCGTTCCTTAATCAGTACCGCGTCTGCCAGACTGCGGAGACCTGGTTGTCGTAACCAGTGCCTTCCCCCCTCCCATCAGTCCCGTAATGAAACACACAGTCCTAGTTGGGTTGAACAGGTCGGTCACAGTTTATTAATTAAATAATCGGAGAAAGGGCAATTACATATCGTAACGAGCGGCTCGCGCCGAGCTCCTGTCCGTGATCGACAGGGGAATTGGCCCAACGAGCGGTTACGACCTTTGCCCTCCTCCGCTTTTTCCGCCACGGAGGATCCCGTGTATTAACTACGCGGGACTCCGACCCCACCCCTCGATGCTAGGGCCTGTTCAACCCCATCCTGTAAACCAGACAGAAAAATATCGATGCCAATGTCCGTTAGGTGAACTCCGTCCGGCCTTAATTGTGGCGTGTTATCCCCTTGTAGCTGGTGGTGACGAATCACGATACGATACCGCCTCTTCCTCTCACATATTTTCCAATCCGCGCGTTGAATTTCCTTCTTGTCCGCTCTATGGCTTTTTTATCTCTTACACCTCGCCACACGGCCCGTGGTGTTATATCCGACCACACCAGTATTATGTTCCTGAATAGGCAGTTGAACCTTTCCATATCCGTTGTCATCCATTTGTACAATTCGGCCACCTTTTGTTTGCCGAGGTCATTGCCACACGCATGTACCACCATTCTCACCAGGTGTTCCGCCATCCTTGCTATGCCAACCATCTCTTTGAACACCTGTCTCCACTGGAGGCCTCTGACACCCCTCCAGTTAACTTTTTTTTTTTTTTTTTTTTTTTTTTTTCCGGGAGGTAAAGATTTGTCCCTCCTGGCCGCCGTTCGGCCCTCTTTTCGGCCCAGTAAACGTAGGAATCTCCTACAACCCAAACTTCAACCCCTGTAAGAGACAACACATGTTAATTAAGCAAGTCGGGTCTTATGTATCTGGCGAAGCATGCGGACTTCCAACGACCCATTCTCTGCAACTCGGCCTCTGACACTCCTGCCCTGGCCGCTTCTGTGGCTGCACCTATGCGAAACGAATGTGTTCCGTACTCCTTTGGATTTGCGCCGGCTTTTTCCAAGCATAGCTTGAACATCGCCTGAAATTGGTACTTGGTCAGAGGGGACCCGTCTGTATGAGTGAAGAAAAATCTACCAGCGTGTCTTATCCCGGCGTATCTTCTAACCATTTTTAGTGGGCCAGCTGGGCCATCTGTGGAGTTAACCAGTACCCATGTGCCCCTACCGGTGGGGTCGCATTTGGATTTTCTAACCCTGATGCGCAGGGCGTCACTGCATATAACTATGTCCTCATTAATTAGGCCTCCTTCCGACGCGTTTTTTTTTTTTTTTTTTGACCGCGGTAGCAATTCGCTGATACGCAGTGCTCCGAAAAAGACGGTCGCAAAAGCTGCTGATATGAGGGCCGCCTCATATTGCGATAAGCAGACCGACGGGGATATCGCAATCAGTTCCTGCAATAATCTCAGTGAAATGGGGCGGCGACGTTCTTGACTTGGCTGAAGCCTCTTCCAACCTTTTATGGCTTGTCTTATGCAGAAGGACTTAGTTACGTCTACCCAACCCAATAATTGAAAGAAAAATACTAGCCCCGATAATTTCCGTTGTGCCGAGGTGCCCGACGCCCCACCTTCCCTCATCCGTAATAGGAAATCGGTTGTCACCGCGCTTCGTGCTCGGTTGCATTTATCGACTGGCCTACCCTGAATTAATGAGCACCACTCCTCCCAAGCCTTACCATACACCTGCCAGGTAGCTGGCGAAACGGAGGCCCGGATTAAGGGCATCAATGATTGGCTACTGTGTCCCACAGGGACTGTGGACACAGAATACCCCGGTGTTGCGCGTTGGGCTGCTGGATTCTGAAAGCTTGCCAATTGGAAAATAACAATGGGTTAAAGATATTATCGTCAACTTCCGCCACCACGGTGGCTCTACACCAAATATTGTTTTCTAGGCATATCAGTGCGAGCCGTCGCCAGAGAGCGAGTATGGGCAGGGATGAAGAGGACATGTGATTTAGACTCTTTGCTGTTTTCACATTTTTAGTTTGGAAACAAATGTTCATGTTCCTCAACTGATCGGCCCATAACTCCATCGCTGCTACTACCGCAAACAATTCCCATAGGGCTGGGTCTTGCCCCCACTTTGTTGTCGTCCATTTCTCTGGCCAACCAGATTTGCACCATTGGTTTTTATAGATTGCTGCAAAACCCTCTTTTTTGTTCCACCCTACTGTCAGCCCTAAATCCTCGCTTGTGATCTCTCTAGCCATGACGCACGTGTGACCGTTGTACGATTGTAGGAACGTCTGCCATACCAGCAGATCTGCTTTTAGCGAACGAGTGAGCCTAATTCTTTGGCCGGGCTGAGAAGCGCCTTTTGTTGCCAGAGATAGTCTGCGCGAGAATGCTCTGCCGACCGGCATTACGCGGCAGGCGAAGGTCAGTAGACCCAATAACGCCTGCATTTGCTGTAGGGTTACCTTGTTAACTTCGCGGAAGCCTTTCAATATTTGCTGGGTTTTTTGTATTTTATCCTCTGGTAAGCGGAACACCATCATGTTGGTATCTATTTCAATGCCCAGGAAGGGCAATACATTACATGGACCCTCCGTATTCTCCGGTGACAATGGCACACCGAATTTGAGTGATATAGATTTGAATTTTTCTAGTAGATTGGAGCAGACTTTAGAATTTCTGGGGCCGACGAACAGGAAATCGTCGAGGTAGTGGATTAGGGATTTACTGCCCGTCTCGTACCGAACTACCCAATCTAGGAAGGTGCTGAATAGCTTGAAGTAGTGACATGAGATGGAACATCCCGTCGGGAGGCACATGTCGAAGTAATAGTATTGGTCCACTTTACAGCCCAGAAGGTGGAAACATTCGGGGTGCACGGGTAGTAACCGGAATGCCGATTCTATGTCGGATTTGGCTAGCAGAGCGCCGGGTCCGGCTGCCCGGACTAATTCAACCGCTTTATCAAACGACGCGTATGAGACGGAAGCTTCTTCTGTGGAAATTGCGTCATTAACCGAATCGCCCTTTGCGTGAGATAAATGGTGGATTAGGCGGTATTTACCGGATTCTTTTTTACCCATTTCTACTTCCTTTTCGATTTTTAGTCTGAGAATTTGGGGGAAATTCGCGGGCCGATTTTAGGTTATCAGATAGGGTTGGCGTTCTTGTTAGCCTAAAGGGGATAAAGAAACCGTCGGAGAATCCTGCCTGCAGCTGCTGAGCCGCTTTCTTATTAGGGTAGAGCTTTAGCTTTAGGGGGGGGTGGGGGGGTGCCCATTGCGGTTACGCTCACTGGGGTTCTGCCTTGTAGTCCCTTTGTATGCCTGACGAGTGCATCTTGATGCTGGGTGTCCCCCCCCGCAAGCGGAGCAATCATGTCTGAATTTGCATAATGTGTGGAAACGGCAGTTTCCCTCGTTATATAGCCAGCAGGCCACGGGTTTTCGCACGACCACCGAGTTCTGACCTGGAGCCAATTATTCATCGTTAAACCGATTTTCGATCTCCCCCTATCGAAACCCCTATCGTTAGCTCTATCCCCCGTTTGCTGGTCCGCTGATAACAGCGACCAAATATCAATATAATCGTTGTTCCAGATTTTCTGTCTAGTGTCCAGATCTATATGAGCGCCTAGCGGGCTGATCCTGCAGAAGAAGGCGTCTTTGTGTAGATTAGCTGTTGAATTGTTCACCACTTTACCGCTCGAATGTGAAAGTTGTAGGATTATCTCCTTTAACGCTGAAGTTAGCTCCATTTCCTTTACATTAACCCCGTAGCGTAACGTTTCCTCGCTATCCTTGGAACACTCACCGCTGTGTGACTCTGGACGAGTGTACACCGATCCTGGAGGAACCCCCGCAGATGTTGACGGGGGGATGTCGCAGGACGGGGAAACTCTGGCTCCCGCTACAGCGAGGGATTGATGCTGAGTATCTTGCGATGAAGCCCGATTACAACCACGTAGTGGCGGATTGTTGGCTCTGTCTTCAGCGACTGCGCGGTGGTTGTTGTGGCTGGAAGCCGCGGGAGCCCGATTACTACCACATAGTGGCGGATTGATGGCTCCGTCTTCAGCGACTGCGCGGTGGTTGTTGTGGCTGGAAGCCGCGGGGGATTGTTCTCCCTGGCTGAAAGCCCTAGAGGGTGCCCGCGATTTATATGATTTGCCACGTGCGCGACTTCTGTCCGGGCTCTGCGATAAATCGGACCCCTTGGCTGTTGTCTGAGATCTGCGGCGGCTCCTATGGGAGCTGCGTCTGCGACGGTGACGGGAGGGGCGTTTAGAGGGGTAGCGGGAATGGTGATGGGAGTTATCTGATGAGGATTGGGAGGACGTGCGGCGTCTACGCCTTCGTCCGCCGTTGCTCAGCGGTGTAATGGGGGGGGTTCTAGCGGTATTATGGGGGGTGAATATTGGAGGTATCCGGTCCTGTTGTGCTACTTAGAAGGGGGGGGAGTCAGGCGGTAACTGTATTCATCCTCGTTGCTGGGATTTAATGGGGCGGCGGTTGACGGATAATTTTTATTAGGAAATTGGGCAATGGGGGGAGGTGTAAATATGTCCATGCTTGGTGCGTTTATTGATATTACGCAGTGATTCCCGTTGTGCAGCTGTCGAGCGCCCTGCTCGGTCCTATGGGACCGAACAATGCGCTCTTCAGCCGCGCTGTAACCGCTTCGTCCTGACCCCTGATACCCCCGAGCAGGCATCAGTGCGGCGTCTGCCTGGGGTGAGCAGGAGGTCAGACCTGGAGAGAAATCAGCGCGCTGATCGGTCTGGTTTGACCGATCAACGCGCTCTGGGGACCGTGGGGCGCTATTGGAAGCCTCCAGGTTACCCCCTGCGGGCGGCATATATATGCCCGCAGGGAAGGTAATGGAGGACTGTCCGGCGCTGTAACCAGCGCTGTTGAAATGAGGCGACCGGAAGTGGGCGGGCGGAGGCAGGAAGTCGGTGGGCGGAGCTTCCACCGAGCGCCGGACCGATGCAGCGTGCGGTGCCCGAGGACGCCGGCCGCTGCGAGGCGGCGAGGCCGCCCCTTCACCGACCTGGAGCCGCTCCGGGGCGCGGGGTAGGCGGGCAGACCGCCTTCCCCCCCCCGCACAGCTGCGGTACCCGCCGGAACGGCCAGGGAAGGAGGCGAAGCCTCACGCCGCCTGGCGCCGCTAGCCAGCTCACCACCGGCCACCATAGGCACAGGGGGAGGAGGCGACCCTGTCAGCTGCACGGCGCGGCCCGCGACGCCCGGGGGGACTACCCTTCGTTTGCGCTGTGTGCGGCACCCGGCCCTCCCCCGCCGCTTCCTGGAGGCCCTCCCAACGTCTGCGGCTGTGATACCCTCAGCCCGTAGGGGGGAAGAGAGGGGCAGCACCAAATCATACCCTGGACCGCATGAACGCTGCACGGGACGGCCCCCAGCTGGCGTGAAAGGTGAGCTTGCCATAAGGGGCCCCGGGGGCGCAGGCGTGAGGGAGGACGAGGCCGGACCAGATAAGGGGGGTGTGAGCAGGGGGTCGGGAGAGGGCACAGAAAGCTGAGCCCTGATGTCGGAAAAAACGGACCGAAGCCAGTTCTCACCTCTCTGTGCCGCTCTCTTCTGTAAGGCCTCAATCAGGGGGTCCGACATCACGACTGCAGGGACAAAAGCTTCCAGGTGTCCTGCCGAGAGTGAAAGAGAAAGTTCTCGACCGGACACCTGGATTTAACCCCTGTAGGAGTGGCCGTAGGACCCCTCCCCTCCAGTGCCCACTGGCCGGCTGGGGGTCTTCCAATCAGTGCATCACTAAGGGGGAGTGATGCTAGGGGGGATCTGGCACTTACAACCTTTACGTGCAGCTCTCTCTATGTGCTCCCCAGTCAGAGACGCGTTCCTTAATCAGTACCGCGTCTGCCAAAATCAACTAAATTCTGCATCTGTTTACAATGTAAACCCCAATGGAACTATCCTACTTAAAATTGGGAAGGAGAAGCACGGTGGTGCAGTGGATAGCCTTGCAGCGCTGGAGTCCTGGGTTCAAACCCCACCAAGGACAACATCTGCAAAGAGTTTGTATGTTCTCCCCATGTTTGCGTGGGTTTCCTCCGGGTACTCCGGTTTCGTCCCACATTCCAAAGACATACTGATAAGGTGTGCAAAACTGTAAAGCGCTGCGGAATATGTTAGTGCTATATAAAAATAAAGATTATTTATATGTTACCCAACAATCATGCCACCATTCAGCAAGACATACAAAAGAACCAGATGAAGCAGTGATGTATTACAGCTTGGGACAAATGGATTATCGTCGGACAGGTGAGGAATATGGTATTTTTTACATTTTACACTAATAAATAGGTAAAAGAGGGTTGGAAGTGTTTATTTAAAAAAATGAGGCTATGCCTTTCTTTCAAATGAAGAACTTTATTCTTGTTTATTTTTTACAATATGACTATGGTGTTAGTAATGGGGGCGTGTTATAGTCGCCTCTCCATTACAAACCCTTGGGCTTTAAGTCAGTGGCCATAAAAAGCTGATATCAACCACCACCAAAAATAAACTTGGCACTGATGAAAAATGAGGAAATTTCATTTATTTTGCATCCAGACAAAAACAGAAGAAATAACTGAACGTTTTCAGTCTCACATTGGACCTTCATCAGAGTATCTTGCTAAAATACACAAACAGAAAAGAAAAATAATGAAATAAAACAGTAAATAAAATAAACTAAGAACGGGCATATGATGCTTTTTCTCATAGATGACATAACTAGAACCATATTGAGTTACATTCTGATATGGTGGTACACAATGTTGTCGCTGCGGCAGAAAACGATAAGACCTTATTTGGTCCAGACAAAATACCTAAAAATCACGAGTATATGATATTGTTAAGGAAAGGTGTGAATAGACAGGAGTGCACATGGTATTAATATATTTCTTATAACTGTAAAGGGTGCTCCTTAGTGTTTATAGGGTAGAAATAAAATCAAACCCAACCCTATTACTCAACTTGCTACCGCACCAGGTGGGAAGAGCAAGGCGAAGCGTCAGATTTGGCACATCTTATTAATGCGCCATTTCTGGAGCCCCCTGAGGGCTGATGTTATTAGCCTGGCAGGGGGGCAATATCCATGGCTCCTTCCCTGGCTATTAATATCAGCTCACAGCTGTATGTGGAGCGACCCCAGACGCAAAACGGCAAACGTCCACCTTTGCTATCCTGCACCCTTGCCTTTCCCTGCCGCCTCTGGTTAATGTCCTCAACCCAAAAATGGGAAAATAAAGGACTTTGATTGAAACACTACTTGGTGAGTGCCACATCTTTCTTCTTTTCTCTACTATGCATGGAAATATATATTGCCACATGATGTTGAGCACCACGTTGCAGTAGTGCAAGTACTACCACCATCGAAGGAGTACACGGACTGTATCCTCGATAATATAATCTGCCATTCGACCTGGAGCCATTCTTGTTTTCTCTCTCTGTTGTGAAATAAATTATCCAGGCCTGAATCCTTGATCCTGTACCTCTTCTGTCCCTGTCTGAACTGTGTCTGCTGTGTTATGTTCCTGGAATCTCTCTGCGTCTGGAGCCTCACACCCAGTGACTTTGAGTCTCTTGTAACCGGCGTTTCTGCTGAGCATCTACTACTCTGTGCTCTCGCTACCATCCGGTGCTATCTCCTGGCAGGCCCAGCAATCCTGCGGTTCTAGCATCATCCCGCTTGAGTACCTTCCTAGGTCAGATGCCCATAGCCTGACGACCGCAGTCTGGAACCTGATGACCGCTGCCTGGAGCTTGGAGCCTGATGACTGTGGTGGTGCCTGTAGGTTGTGTTGGATGCTTGGAACCGAATGACTCCTGTCTGATGTCTGCTGGTGACCCTGTGTCCAGATGTCCTGTCTGTACCCTGATGTCCTGCCTGCGCCCTGATGATCTTGTGTACCCTGATGACCTGATGTCCTGTTAACCTCATGTACTCTGATGTCCTGACGTCCTGTCTGTGTCCTGATGTCTTGCCTGTGTCCTGATGACCTCGTGCGCCCTGATGTCCTACCTGTGTCCTGATGTCCCGCCTATGTGTGCCTCGGTGATCCGTTGGTGCCTTGGGGTCCACTGGGTGGTACCCTTCTGGGAAGTGTGGAATCGGTAGCCTGGCATAGTCATGTTTGGTTTATGTACTGTGTGACTTTACTTTAGTAAACTTTACTTTCTCTATACCTGAAGTTAACGGTGTAATCAAGTCCTACGGGTTTCTTTTCTCGTCCACATGCTCAGCTGCCACAGAACCCAGGTCTCTGCCCTCCCCTAGTTCGGGTAGGCCCAGGTCCCCCTCTGCGGTATAAAGGGTCTGCGCACCCCACGCCGTCGTGGTCGGTCGGCGTGGGGTCATCTATGGGCTGGATCAGTGGCCGCAGCTTATCGTGACAGAAGGAAATTATACTGCAATACTAATCTTTTAGTTATGTAAATCAAGTTCTGGGGTAAGGTAAAGAAAACTAGTTGGAGAGATATGGTTCTGTCTCCCGCTACCTGTTTCCTCACTTATCCTCCCTCTTCATAGAATATAATAGGCTGTGTCCCAGGACACCACAGTGAGTCTTCAGTCCATTTTCTGCATTTTTTTTTTTAGAGAGGATGGTGAGTTCATTAGACAGGGAGGAGAGGAAGAAGTGGCTCATCAGTGGAGAAGGAAGCCGATTTCTCTGAGAGAAGCTATATTACAAAGTTTCTTATAGTTGTGATGCTGATTATCGTCACTTCTCACAGACAATCCATAAGGCAAGAGAGTAAAGAAGTCCGAGCTCATATACCAAGAGTGTACGTCAAAGGGAGAGGGGCAAGACAAATGAGAAAACAGGTCACAGGATGAGGTCAGAAGTCCAAAACAGTAGCGAATTGAGACAAAGAGACTAGGCAAATGAATAGTCGAAAGGCAAGGTCTGAGGTCTGGCAGCAAATGATCATAACGGCAGAACACAAAAGTACAAGGCACGCACACCACTGAGCAAACCTACGACTGGCAATTTTCTGACCATTGTCAGGCAGCTAAATTGCAGTGTCCCAGAAAGGAGATACCTCGGGGAACCCACACAATACTGACAGCCTACCACCTCCCTTCCATCTATTGGGTAGCAGAGCTGTCACTCACTGCATCACTAGAACACAGTGAGCGGTGGATTCACAACAATGACTTGTACTGTTAATTTATGAAAAGTGTGAAAAAAGTACAGTTCCATTCTAAGCTTCCTTTTCCAAGTCTCTTAGACCCGTTGAAGCATCTGATTGACGTGAAACAGCCGTCGTCCATGATTTTACCAGCTCCCCTGTATCCATGATTTGACTTGAATAAAAGAAGATTTATATTCTACTGGCTTTTGAGTGCCACTGGCTTCTTTCTCCCCCTCTGGATTATACAGTGTTATTTTGTGAATATTTCTGCGGTGCCCCAGAGTCCTGGTCGTCGCAGTGGTATTGCTTTCCTCTCGGGGAGAGTGTTGCTACGATTGGAGGCAAAGAAGGATAACTGCATCCAGGTATCACAAACATGCAACACATTTCACACTCCAGACCACCAAGGGGAGCTCCTGACCCTATTTATTAGGTCACCCCCTATATATATGGTAGTCTGTAGAGAAAGTTAGAAAGTTCCAGACCTGAGTCTGAGGTGGACAGAGGGTCAAAGGAGCTGTGCATGCCCTCAGAGCTGCAGCTCCCAGAAAGAGACATTCAAAAGGCAGAACTGTATTGCAGCGAGCGTGAAGGGAGTCGCAGCAAAGGAGAGGATACCAGAAGGGGACCAGCCCTACACAGGCTGCCTCCCTCTGAGGCGCAGAAGCCCGGTAGCCAGAACACCGAGGGTGTAAGGACCTTTATGCTTTGCTCCAGAGACTGGCAAGACAGCTAATTGCAAGTCACCTGTCCGCACTTAGACCCAGGAGGCATGGTGACACCTACAGAGCCGGGTTATCTAAGAGACCCTATAAACAGGCTCAAGTCACCAGTCATACGGGTTTTGTCCTATCCTATATGGGGCACAGAGAGCGAAACATCGCATTTGTGAGACCCTTATGTGAAGCCATAAGCAGTAAAGGACTACACCACTGCAAGGGAAGGCTACTGATTTCCACCTGGACAAGGGGACTCTAGACTTGCTTCCAAACCGGCCAGACTCTGCCTGCCCTGTGATCTGGTGCCCTGGACTGTGGATGCTGAAGTCTTCAGTAATGGTAAAGAGACTGCAACCTTGTGTCCTTGTTCTTCTCTGCGCCTCTCATCCACCATCTACACACCGGGAAGCCCTGGAGACATACTTCACCTGTGGGAAGGTATACCATCTAGCTGCCATAACATCACCCCAGCGGACCCCTTAAAGCAGCGTCGGTCACCCTGACCGAATACCACAGGTGGCGTCACAAACACAAACTTTATCCTTTTAAAGACCTTTCCCTTTTACACGGACGTCCCAGGGCCACGGACCGAGTCAGCCACCGTGACATCCCCCTGTGAACCGCAGGACCCAGTACCGAGTACTCCACGGCCCCATGGGGGCGCTCCATTTCTGTGATCTCTAAAAGTGAACAAAAGCTTGTAAAAATGTTTTAGGCCTTCATTTCTCAGCCATACAGTGTTACGTAGTCTTTGAACTTTTCTGTGATCTATAAAACTGCAAAAAAGCTTTTAAAAAAAACATGTTGTAGGCCTCCATTTCTCAGTAATAGAAAAACAGGGTAGAGAAGAGAACACAACATTTGAACATGCAATAGCAGGAGTGGTACTTAAAAACTTAACTTTTAATCTAGATTAGGGGAAAACTAGAAATGAGAAAATATCTTCAGCTCCCTCCTTATTTGGAAAGCTATAGCGCTTACCGAAGAAGCTGCAGTGGGAACCCGGATGCCTGGAGCTCTCGGATAATCAGGTGTCCGGTGCAGCAGCTGCAAGTGTCATGGCTGTGTGACAGTCACAACACATGCAGCTGTGGTGCTGGACGCCTGATTATCGGAGCGCTCCAGGCATCCGGGTTCCCACTGCAGCTTCTTCGGTAAGCGCTATAGCTTGCCAAATAAGGAGGGAGCCAAAGATATTCACTCATCTCTAGTAAAAACTAGGTAAAACAAAGAAAACAAACCTGATGTGTCACTTTTCACGGCCAAGTCGTGAGTCAGAGTGGTCAAGGAGTCCAAGGTCAGAAGCCAGGAGGGTACGTCATAAACAGACAAAAGAGTAGTCAGGTAACGTTCCGAGGTCAGAGTGCTGGGAGGATAACGGATCAGAGCTGAAGGGGTTAAACAGGCGGATGGTCAGAACGAAGTCCAAGGTCAGACAACAGATCAAGCATACAGAACTCTAGGCACAGGAAAGCACAAACCTCACAGGCTGAAAATACGTCTTGCAGTGGTCTGGGAGAAGCTGCTCTGTTAAGTAGGCATGGCACTCACCCGGGATAGTGAACACCTGGAGACATCTGACTCCTCCCAGTCACAGATTGGATAGTCGAGCTGTAAATCAACACACTGACAGCTCGGCACGCCCCTGTACCAGATTGGATAGCCATGCTGTCCATCAAAGTACAGACAGCTTCAGCATGCCCCTATCAGACAAAATGTTCAGAGGGATCCCATGTAATCTTACAATATCAGAAATAAACAACCTGGAGAGTGTCTCTGCATTAGGTAATCCTGACAAAGGAACAAAATGAGCTTGTTTGCTGAATCGATCAACTTCCACCCAGATAGCAGTTTTCCTATCATACAGAGGCAAATCAGTAATGAAATCCATGGACAAATGAGTCCAAGGTCTTTCTGGAATAGGCAGCGGAGCCATTTCCCCAGCCGGCCGGCCATCACTGACTTTGGCGCATGCGCAGACTTCACAAGAAGATACAAAATCTTTAATATCATTATGCATGGACAGCCACCAAAAAAGTCTAGCAATGGCTTTCCTTGTCGCAGTAACCCCAGCATGACCACTTAAAAGGGAATCATAAAATTCCTGTAACACCTGCAATCTTAGGAACGCCGGCACAAATAATTTGGACCCCGGGGAAGTAGAAGAAGCCAACGACTGGGCTTTACAAATCTTCTCTTCCAGCTCCGAGGTTACCATAGACACCACAATACCCTGAGGAATAATGGAGGATGGCGGTTCTGGAGGAGAAATGGAATCTACACTACGAGATAAAGCATCCTTTACACCCTGAGGCAGGGCTGGACTGGGACTAAAATTCAGCCCTGGCATTTGAAGTTACACAGGCCCACTTGTCACATGGTGACTGTATAATATCTTTGTACACTTGTAGGCAGGGCCGGTTTTAGTCAAAGTGGGGCCCTAGGCAAAGTTTAAAATGGGGCCCCAAATGCAAACATATTGCACATCACACAAAAGCATTTCGGTTGTATTTACATGCGCTGATCTCAGGCCGCTAAATGAGTTTGATCGACAATACTGAAGTTGTTCAACGCTTGTTTCCCGGCCTCTTTCCACCGTCTGAGAAAGAATAATAGGACAGAACCATCACTAATAGATCACTAACAGATCACCATACAGTATCATGTTATCAGCAGCACATCTACAGTTTACACCGGCGATGTGCTGCTGAAAACAAGAATTTTTGTTCCGGCAAAACCAATCTGAATATGCAGCATTTTACTTGTTTAGTAAAATACACCCCATATATATTATTATAATGTGCACCACAGTCCTCCATATAGTATAATACACTCCCTATAGTCCTCCATATATTAAAATACACTGCTCAGTCCTCCACATAGTATAATACACTCCTCATAGTCTTCCATATAGCATAATACACTCCTCATAGCGCTCCATATAGTATAATGCACCGCCATAGTCATCCATGTAGTACAATTGACTTCCCATAGTATAATGCATCCCATAGTTCATCATATAGTATAACGTATTCCCCTTAGTCCTCGATACAGTATAATGCAGCCCACATATAGTATAATGCAGCCACCACCCTACAGAGTATAATGTAGCCACCTCAGAGTATAATGCAGCCACCAGAGTATAATGTAACCCCCTATAGAATATAATGCAGCCCCCCTCATAGGTTAATGCAGCCCCCTCATAGAGTATGATGCAATCACCCCTCATAGAATATAAATATAATACAGCCCCCCATAGAATATAATGTAGCCCCGAATAGAATAGGATACAGCCCACCTCCCCATATTATATAATGTAGCCCCCATAGAATATAATGCAGCCCCCCATAGTATATAAGACAGTCTCCCCCATAGAATATAATAAACCCCCATAGTATATAATATACCCCCGCAATAGTATATAACACAGCCACATAGTATATAATGCGGCCTCCCCCATAGAATATAATATACCCCCCATAGTATATATCAAAGTCTGCATAGTATAGCACAACCCTCATAGTATATCGCACAGCCTGCATAATATAGCACAGCCCGCGTAGTAGTATACAGCACAGCCTGCATAGTAGTATACAGCACAGCCCGCATAATAGTATACAGCACAGCCCGCAAAGTAGTATACAGCACAGCCCGCATAGTAGTATACAGCACAGGCCAGACAGTAGTATGCAGCACAACCCACACAGTAGTATATATAGCACAGCCCACACAGTAGTATATTCAGCACAGCCCACACAGTAGTATATACAGCACACCCACACAACTGTAACTGAGGCTATGACCTACTAGAACAGCCCACATCTCATCTCTCCTCCCCCCGAAAATGGCAACACAGTCCAGTAAAATAACAAAACTAAAAAAAACTAAAAAAAAACATCACTCTCCTCATCTCTCCTCTTGCCCGCGCTGCTCCCTGCTCCTGTCTCGGCGGCTGCAGTCTGCCCGGGACACAGCAGGTGCGCGATGATATGACGTCATCGCGCACCCGCAGTGTCAGAACGATTGGAGAGGGAGCAACAGCAGACGCTCTTTCCTCCATCATTGCATTCAACTGTAGCGTCGATGCCGGTATAGTTGAATGCGGCGGCGGCACTGGCGGGGGGAGAAGAGGAAAGAGTGCAGCGGCCCACTACTGGCAACGGCCCTTCTGGCATTTGCCAGAAGTGCCCGATGGCCAGTCTGGCCCTGCCCTGAGTGGTGGAACCATGACATATAAAGTAAGGTCCAGCTGGAGCTAAAGTGCAAGGACAATGCAAAAATCCACTATACCTGTGAGTTGTAGTTTTATAGGTGTATCTTGCCTTCCCTAAATAAACCTGTAGGGTATAATTTCTGGCAGATATAGAGACACCTATCAAGACTTACTCTGTCACAGGTATAAAAATATGTCAGAAACACACATGCCACCCCTTTAATAACTGGCATTTAGCTCTTTGGTGCAATATGTGTTATAACTCAAACACATTTTTAGTTTATAAATAACTCCAGTCTACAAGTGAGAAATACAGTTGTGCTCAAAAGTTTACATACCCCGGCAGAATTTTTGCTTTCTTGGCCTTTAAGCCTTTTTTCAGAGAATATTATTATTATTATTATTACTATTATTATTATTTATTTATTATGAATGATAACAGCAAAACTTTCTCCACTCATGGTTAGTGGTTGGGTGAAACCATTTATTGTGAAACTACTGTTTTTCTCTTTTTAAAATTAAATCATAATGATAACCCAAAACATCCAAATGACCCTGATCAAAAGTTCACATATCCCATTTCTTAATATCGTGTATTGTCCCCTCTAACATCAATGACAGCTTGAAGTCTTTTGTGGTAGTTGTAGATGAGGTGCTTTATTTTCTCAGATGATAAAGCTGCAGTGCCCACTCTTCTTGGCAAAAAGCCTCCAGTTCCTGTAAATTCCTGGGTTGTCTAGCATGAACTGTACTCTTGAGATCTCCCCAGAGTGGCTCAATGATATTGAGGCCAGGAGACTGAGATGGCCACTCCAGAACATTCACTTTGTTCTGCTGTAGCCAACGATAGGTCGACTTGGCCTTGTGTTTTGGATCGTTGCCATGTTGGAACGTCCAAGTACGTCCAATGCACAGCTTCCGGGCTGATGAGTGCAAATTTACCTCCAGTATTTGCTGATAACGTGCTGCATTCATCTTTCCTTCAACTTAGACCAAGATTCCTGTGCCTTTGTAGCTCACACATCCCCAAAACATCAGTGACCCACCTGCCTGCTTTACAGTAGGAATGGTGTTCCTTTCATCCTAGGCCTTGTTGACCTCTCTCCAAATGTAACGTTTATGGTTGTGGGCAAAAAGTTTCATTTTGGTCTAATCACTCTGTTGCCTTGTTACAGACGTTTTGAGGCTTATCTCTGTGCTGTTTTGCATATTGTAGGCGAGATATTAATGGCTTTCTTCTGGCGACTCCACCATGCAGCTCATTTTTCTTCAAGTGCCTCCTTATTGTGCATCTTTAAAAAGTCACACCGCTAGTTTTCAGAGAGTCCTGTATTTCAGCTGATGTTATTTGTGGGTTTTTCTATGCATCCCGAACAATTTTCCTGGCCGTTGTGGGCGACATTTTTGTTGGTCTACCAGACCGTGGTTTTGTTTTTACAGAGCCCCTGATTTTCCATTTGTTAATCACAGTTTGAACGCTGCTGACTGGCATTATCAATTCCTTGGATATATTTTTGTATCCTTTTCCTGTTTTATACAGTTCTACTACCTTTTCCTGTAGATCTGTTGACAATTCTTTTGCTTTCCCCATGACTCACAATCCAGAAACGTCAGTGGCTGGATGAAAGATCCAAGAGTCTGTCTGGATCCCAGAAACTCACTCAGCTTTTATTCCCACGGATTACAAGCAAGCAGGTCACAGGTGAGGATGTTACCTTTAGTAGCCATACAAACCCATTTGTGTCAACTTCTGTGCATCTTATCAGGCCAAAATCACCAGGGTATGTTAAGATTTGATCAGGGTCATTTGGATGTTTTGGGTTGTCATTATGATTTAAAAAGAGAAAACACCTTAGATTGAAACACTCTCACCCCATCCACAGCTTGCAAGAGTCAAAATGCCACATACAACATGTTCCCTTCACATGGACCTTATCTCAGCATGTCATATCCAGGGCATGGTGTTTGGTGCGCTACTCCAGACGCGTTTCCTCTGGCAGCAGATTCCTCAGGAGATACTTATGCATTGCTTATGGGCTACCATCCCATTTTAATAGAACCATGTCACTGCTGACATCCGTAGCTATGCGCGGAGAGGGTGCAAGATACACCCATAAAACTGCAACCCACATGTATAGTGGATTTTTGCACTGTCTTTGCACTTTAGGTCCAGCTGGACCTTTCTTCATGTTTGTCTTCTTTGTTTTACCTAGTTTGCATCTCCATTTCTCAGACATACTGTGTTACACGGTCTGTGAACATTTCTGTGATCCTTGAACCTGAGAAAAAGCATCAAAACATTTTTCTGGATTGAATTTGAATGTCATCCATATACTTTTGTGATCTTTCCAGTGTCAGACTGGCCCACCGGAGAACCGGAGGATTCTCCGGTGGGCCTAGGCACTGACACCAGCTGGCATACAGCTGCCTAGGGCCCCCGCTACTCCAGGGGCCCCCAGCGAGTGGCGTGTCACTAATAGCAGCACACAATGCAGCTGCTATGGGGCCTGTGATTCAGAGGGGTCCCTCTGGTGCCAGAGGAGCTGCTGCGGGAGACAGGAGGCAGAAGACGGCTGCTGCAGCTAAAGCCTTTTCCCGCTGCTAAACAGAAATGAATATTCACTCTTCCCCACGCCCCCATGAGAGGAATGAATATTCATTTCACTTTAATAGCGAGCAGTTTTAGCAGCAGGTTGTGGCTAATGCTGCCCGCTATTAGGGCCGGCAGACCAGGGCCCCTGCTCCCCAGGGGCCCCTAGCCCATGCAGCTGCTATGGGGGCCGTAAGTAAGGGGGGCCCCATGCCAGTGCTATCCCCCAGTGTGCGCCGCATTAAACTGTATAGGCATCATAGACACAGTTGAAAGCAATAATGGAGGAGAGAGCGTCAGATGATGCTCCCTCTCCCATCATTCCTTCTGCCATTGAAACAGCGGGTGCGCGATGATGTCACTTCATCGCGCACCATGGTGTGTGATGGGGAGACTGCAGTGCAGCTGCTGATACCAGAGCACAGCTGAGAGCAGAGGGGAATGAGGAGTAGAGGTCATCATTGGGTATATATATATATATATATATATATATATATATATATATATATATATATATATATATACAGTGGGGCAAAAAAGTATTTAGTCAGTCAGCAATAGTGCAAGTTCCACCACTTAAAAAGATGAGAGGCGTCTGTAATTTACATCATAGGTAGACCTCAACTATGGGAGACATAGTGGACTGTTTGAGGGTGTGCACAGGTGTCTTTTTATACTGATAACAAGTTTAAACAGGTGTCATTACTACAGGTAATGAGTGGAGGAAAGAGGAGACTCTTAAAGAAGAAGTTACAGGTCTGTGAGAGCCAGAAATCTTGATTGTTTGTTTCTGACCAAATACTTATTTTCCACCATAATATGCAAATAAATTGTTAAAAAAAACAGACAATGTGATTTTCTGGATTTTTTTTCCTCAGTTTGTCTCCCATAGTTGAGGTCTATCTATGATGTAAATTACAGACGCCTCTCATCTTTTTAAGTGGTGGAACTTGCACTATTGCTGACTGACTAAATACTTTTTTGCCCCACTGTACATACACATACATGTGTTCCAAATTGTTATGCAAATTGGATTTAAGTGTCAAAGATTTAATTGTTTTGTTTTTCAGATAAACTCGTGGATGGTATTGTGTCTCAGGGCTCAATGGATCACTAAAATTAATCTTAAACACATGTGATAATTAGTTTTCCAGGTGATTCTAATTAAAGAAAGACTACTTAAAAATAATGTTCAACATTATTAAGCAATATGGGAAATAAAAAGGATCTCACTGCGGCTGAAAAGCGTTAAATAGTGCAATGCCTTGGACAAGGTATGAAAACATTACATATTTCACAAAAACTTTAGAGTAATCATCATACTGTGAAGTGATTTGTGACTGAAACAGAGCACAGAAAGAGTTCATGCAGATAAAGGCATAATGAGGAAGGTTTCTGCCAGACAAATTCATTGGATTAAGAGAGCAGCTGCCAAAATACCATTGCAAAGCAGCAAACAGTTATTTGAAGCTGCTGGTGCCTCTGGAGACCCTCGAACCTCAAGTAATAGGATCCTTCAAAGACTTGCTGTGGTGCATAAACCTACTACTCGGCCACCCCTAAACAGTGTCCACAAGCAGAAATGGTTGCAGTGGGCCCAGCCATACATGAAGACTTCGATATATACTCTAACGGATGATGACTTTTATTAGACTGACTGTCATTTGCACCGACTATTTAGGAAAATGCGAGAAAAATGTAATTTGCATAATAATTTGGAACATGGTATATATATATACAGTGGGGCAAAAAAGTATTTAGTCAGTCAGCAATAGTGCAAGTTCCACCACTTAAAAAGATGAGAGGCGTCTGTAATTTACATCATAGGTAGACCTCAACTATGGGAGATAAACTGAGAAAAAAAAATCCAGAAAATCACATTGTCTGTTTTTTTATCATTTTTGTTTGCATATTATGGGGGAAAATAAGTATTTGGTCAGAAACAAAATTTCATCTCAATACTTTGTAATATATCCTTTGTTGGCAATGACAGAGGTCAAACGTTTTCTGTAAGTCTTCACAAGGTTGCCACACACTGTTGTTGGTATGTTGGCCCATTCCTCCATGCAGATCTCCTCTAGAGCAGTGATGTTTTTGGCTTTTCGCTTGGCAACACGGACTTTCAACTCCCTCCAAAGGTTTTCTATAGGGTTGAGATCTGGAGACTGGCTAGGCCACTCCAGGACCTTGAAATGCTTCTTACGAAGCCACTCCTTCGTTGCCCTGGCGGTGTGCTTTGGATCATTGTCATGTTGAAAGACCCAGCCACATTTCATCTTCAATGCCCTTGCTGATGGAAGGAGGTTTGCACTCAAAATCTCACGACACATGGTCCCATTCATTCTTTCATGTACCCGGATCAGTCATCCTGGCCCCTTTGCAGAGAAACAGCCCCAAAGCATGATGTTTCCACCACCATGCTTTACAGCAGAGGTCCCCAACTCCAGTCCTCAAGGCCCACCAACATGTCATGTTTTCAGGATTTCCTTAGTCTTGCCCAGGTAATAATTGCATCACCTGTGCAATGCAAAGGAAATCCTGAAAACATGACCTGTTGGTGGGCCTTGAGGACTGGAGTTGGGGACCTCTGCTTTACAGTAGGTATGGTGTTTGATGGATGCAACTCAGTATTCTTTTTCCTCCAAACACGACAAGTTGTGTTTCTACCAAACAGTTCCAGTTTGGTTTCATCAGACCATAGGACATTCTCCCAAAACTCCTCTGGATCATCCAAATGCTCTCTAGCAAACTTCAGACGGGCCCGGACATGTACTGACTTAAGCAGTGGGACACGTCTGGCACTGCAGGATCTGAGTCCATGGTGGCGTAGTGTGTTACTTATGGTACGCCTTGTTACATTGGTCCCAGCTCTCTGCAGTTCATTCACTAGGTCCCCCCGCGTGGTTCTGGGATTTTTGCTCACCGTTCTTGTGATCATTCTGACCCCACGGGGTGGGATTTTGCGTGGAGCCCCAGATTGAGGGAGATTATCAGTGGTCTTGTATGTCTTCCATTTTCTAATTATTGCTCCCACTGTTGATTTCTTCACTCCAAGCTGGTTGGCTATTGCAGATTCAGTCTTCCCAGCCTGGTGCAGGGCTACAATTTTGTTTCTGGTGTCCTTTGACAGCTCTTTGGTCTTCACCATAGTGGAGTTTGGAGTCAGACTGTTTGAGGGTGTGCACAGGCATCTTTTTATACTGATAACAAGTTTAAACAGGTGCCATTACTACAGGTAATGAGTGGAGGAAAGAGGAGACTCTTAAAGAAGAAGTTACAGGTCTGTGAGAGCCAGAAATCTTGATTGTTTGTTTCTGACCAAATACTTATTTTCCACCATAATATGCAAAAAAAATGATAAAAAAAACAGACAATGTGATTTTCTGGATTTTTTTTCTCAGTTTGTCTCCCATAGTTGAGGTCTACCTATGATGTAAATTACAGACGCCTCTCATCTTTTTAAGTGGTGGAACTTGCACTATTGTTGACTGACTAAATACTTTTTTGCCCCACTGTATATATATATATATATATATATATATATATATATATATATATATATATATATATATACTAGATTGTGGCCCGAGTCTAACGCATCGGGTATTCTAGAATATGCATGTCCCCGTAGTATATGGACAATGATGATTCCAGAATTCGCGGCAGACTGTGCCCATCGCTGATTGGTCGAGGCAACCTTTATGACATCATCGTCGCCATGGCAACCATTATGACATCTACGTCGATACTGTGCCCGTCGCTGAATCAGAAACGTGGGATTTCCAAGTCCTTTATGACATCATCGTCGCTGTGCCCGTTGCTGATTGGTCGAAGCCTGGCGGCCTCGACCAATCAGAGACGCGGGATTTCTACGTCGATGCTGTGCCCGTCGCTGATTGGTCGAGGCCTGGCGGCCTCGACCAATCAGAGAGGCGAGATTTCCAGGACAGACAGACAGACAGAAAGACAGACAGACGGAAAAACCCTTAGGCAATTATATATATAGATATATAGATATATATACAGTGGGGCAAAAAAGTATTTAGTCAGTCAGCAATAGTTCAAGTTCCACCACTTAAAAAGATGAGAGGCGTCTGTAATTTGCATCATAGGTAGACCTCAACTATGGGAGACAAACTGAGAAAAAAAAATCCAGAAAATCACATTGTCTGTTTTTTTAACATTTTATTTGCATATTATGGTGGAAAATAAGTATTTGGTCAGAAACAAACAATCAAGATTTCTGGCTCTCACAGACCTGTAACTTCTTCTTTAAGAGTCTCCTCTTTCCTCCACTCATTACCTGTAGTAATGGCACCTGTTTAAACTTGTTATCAGTATAAAAAGACACCTGTGCACACCCTCAAACAGTCTGACTCCAAACTCCACTATGGTGAAGACCAAAGAGCTGTCAAAGGACACCAGAAACAAAATTGTAGCCCTGCACCAGGCAGGGAAGACTGAATCTGCAATAGCCAACCAGCTTGGAGGGAAGAAATCAACAGTGGGAGCAATAATTAGAAAATGGAAGACATACAAGACCACTGATAATCTCCCTCGATCTGGGGCTCCACGCAAAATCCCACCCCGTGGGGTCAGAATGATCACAAGAACGGGGAGCAAAAATCCCAGAACCGCGCGGGGGAACCTAGTGAATGAACTGCAGAGAGCTGGGACCAATGTAACAAGGCCTACCATAAGTAACACACTACGCTACCATGGACTCAGATCCTGCAGGGCCAGACGTGTCCCACTGCTTAAGCCAGTACATGTCCGGGCCCGTCTGAAGTTTGCTAGAGAGCATTTGGATGATCCAGAGGAGTTTTGGGAGAATGTCCTATGGTCTGATGAAACCAAACTGGAACTGTTTGGTAGAAACACAACTTATCGTGTTTGGAGGAAAAAGAATACTGAGTTGCATCCATCAAACACCATACCTACTGTAAAGCATGGTGGTGGAAACATCATGCTTTGGGGCTGTTTCTCTGCAAAGGGGCCAGGACAACTGATCCGGGTACATGAAAGAATAAATGGGGCCATGTATCGTGAGATTTTGAGGGCAAACCTCCTTCCATCAGCAAGGGCATTGAAGATGAAACGTGGCTGGGTCTTTCAACATGACAATGATCCAAAGCACACCGCCAGGGCAACGAAGGAGTGGCTTCGTAAGAAGCATTTCAAGGTCCTGGAGTGGCCTAGCCAGTCTCCAGATCTCAACCCTACAGAAAACCTTTGGAGGGAGTTGAAAGTCCGTGTTGCCAAGCGAAAAGCCAAAAACATCACTGCTCTAGAGGAGATATGCATGGAGGAATGGGCCAACATACCAACAACAGTGTGTGGCAACCTTGTGAAGACTTACAGAAAACGTTTGACCTCTGTCATTGCCAACAAAGGAAATATTACAAAGTATTGAGATGAAATTTTGTTTCTGACCAAATACTTATTTTCCACCATAATATGCAAATAAAATGTTAAAAAAACGGACAATGTGATTTTCTGGATTTTTTTTTCTCAGTTTGTCTCCCATAGTTGAGGTCTACCTATGATGTAAATTACAGACGCCTCTCATCTTTTTAAGTGGTGGAACTTGCACTATTGCTGACTGACTAAATACTTTTTTGCCCCACTGTATATACTAGACTGTGGCCCGATTCTAACGCATCGGGTATTCTAGAATATGCATGTCCCTGTAATATATGGACAATGATGATTCCAGAATTTGCGGCAGACTGTGTCCGTCGCTGATTGATCGAGGCAACCTTTATGACATCATCATCGCCATGGCAACCATTATGACATCATCGTCGCTGTGCCCGTTGCTGATTGGTCGAGGCCTGGCGGCCTCGACCAATCAGAGAGCCGGGATTTCCAGGACAGACAGACAGACAGACAGAAAGACAGACAGACAGACGGAAAAACCCTTAGGCAATTATATATATAGATATATATATTCAGTACAGACCAAAATTTTGGACACACCTTCTCATTTAAAGATTTTTCTGTATTTTCATGACTATGAAAATTGTAAATTCACACTGAAGGCATCAAAACTATGAAATAACACATGTAGAATTACATACTTAACAAAAAAGTGTTAAACAACTGCCACCTTTTGCTTTGACGACTGCTTTGCACACTCTTGGCATGCTCTTGATGAGCTTCAAAAGGTAGTCACCGGAAATAGTTTTCCAACAATCTTGAAGGAGTTCCCAGAGATGCTGAGCACTTGTTGTCCCTTTTGCCTTCACTCTGTGGTCCAGCTCACCCCAAACCATCTCAATTGGGTTCAGGTCTGGTGACTGTGGAGGCCAGGTCATCTGGTGTAGCACCCCATCACTCTCCTTCTTGGTTAAATAGCCCTTACACAGCCTGAAGGTGTGTTTGGGGTCATTGTCCTGTTGAAAAATAAATGATGGTCCAACTAAAAGCAAACCGGATGGAATAACATGCCCATGCAAGATGCTGTGGTAGCCATGCTGGTTCAGTATGCCTTCAATAATAAATTCCCAACAGTGTCACCAGCAAAGCACCCCCACACCATCACACCTCCTCCTCCATGCTTCACGGTGGGAACCAGGCATGTAGAGTCCATCCGTTCACCATTTCTGTGTCACACAAAGACACGGTGGTTGGAATCAAAGATCTCAAATTTGGACTCATTAGACCAGTGGAAATCTGTGCTTTGGTCTGATGTCCATTCATTGTGTTCTTTAACCCAAACAAGTCTCTTCTGCTTGTTGCCTGTTGTTAGCAGTGGTTTCCTAGCAGCTATTTTACCATGAAGGCCTGCTGCACAAAGTTTCCTCTTAACAGTTGTTGTAGAGATGGGTCTGCTGCTAGAACTCTGTGTGGCATTAACCTGGTCTCTAATCTGAGCTTCTGTTAACCTGCGATTTCTGAGGCTGGTGACTTGGATAAACTTATCCTCAGAAGCAGAGGTGACTCTTGGTCTTCCTTTCCTGGGGCGGTCCTCATGTGAGCCAGTTTCTTTGTAGCGTTTGATGGTTTTTGCAACTGCACTTGGGGACACTTTCAAAGTTTTCCCAATTTTTGGGACTGACTGACCTTCATTTCTTACAGTAATAATGGCCACTCGTTTTTCTTTACTTAGAATTTGTATTATGCCAAGAAAAAAACAGCTAACAGTCTATTCAGTAGGACTATTAGCTGTGTATCCACCAGACTTCTGCACAACACAACTGATGGTCTTTAAATGAGAAGGTGTGTCCAAACTTTTGGTCTGTACTGTATAATATTATATTATTGTATAAAATTATGTATATTATATTACTGTATAATATATTATATACACACTATATAATTGTCTAAGGGTCACTTCCGTCTGTCTGTCTGTCACAGATATTCATTGGTCGCGGCCTCTGTCTGTCATGGAATCCAAGTCGCTGATTGGTCTCGCCAGCTGCCTGTCATGGCTGCTGCGACCAATCAGCGATGGTCACAGTCCGATTAGTCCCTCCCTACTCCCCTGCAGTCAGTGCCCGGCGCCCGCTCCATACACTCCCCGCAGTCACCGCTCACACAGGGTTAATGCCAGCAGTAACGGACCGTGTTATGCCGCGGGTAACTCACTCCGTTACCGCCGCTATTAAGCCTGTGTGACCAAGTTTTTACTATTGATGCTGCCTATGCAGCGTCAATAGTAAAAAGATCTAATGTTAAAAATAAAAAATAATCATATACTCACCCTCCAGCGCCTTTCCCGCTCCTCATGACGCTCCGGTGCTAAGGATGGTATGCGACAAGGACTTTCCATGACATCACAGGTCCTGCGCGCCTGCGCGAGAAGGACCTGCCATGATGTCACGGTCATGTGACTGCAACGTCATCACAAGTCCTGCGCACCTGCGCGAGAAGGACCTGCCATGACGTCACGGTCATGTGACCACAACGTCATCACACCCTGGGACCGGAAGCTGCCGCGTGCACCGCGCACAGGCGACAGAACTATAAGGGGCCCTCGGATCGGAAAGTGAGTATGTTTATTTTTTATTTTTTAACCTGTGACATACGTGGCTGGGCAATATACTACGTGGCTCTGTGCTGCATACTACATGGCTGGGCAATATACTACGTGGACATGCATATTCTAGAATACCCGATGCGTTAGAATCGGGCAAGCATCTAGTGTATATATATATATATATATATATATATATATATATATATATATATATATATATATATATATATATATATATATATATATATATATATATATATATATATATATATATATATATACAGGTCCTTCTCAAAAAATTAGCATATAGTGTTAAATGTCATTATTTACCATAATGTAATGATTACAATTAAACTTTCATATATTATAGATTCATTATCCACCAACTGAAATTTGTCAGGTCTTTTATTGTTTAAATACTGATGATTTTGGCATACAACTCCTGATAACCCAAAAACCCTGTCTCAATAAATTAGCATATTTCACCCATCCAATCAAATAAAAGTGTTTTTTAATAACAAACAAAAAAACCATCAAATAATAATGTTCAGTTATGCACTCAATACTTGGTCGGGAATCCTTTGGCAGAAATGACTGCTTCAATGCGGCGTGGCATGGAGGCAATCAGCCTGTGACACTGCTGAGATGTTATGGAGGCCCAGGATGCTTCAATAGCGGCCTTAAGCTCATCCAGAGTGTTGGGTCTTGCGTCTCTCAACTTTCTCTTCACAATATCCCACAGATTCTCTATGGGGTTCAGGTCAGGAGAGTTGGCAGGCCAATTGAGCACAGTAATACCATGGTCAGTAAACCATTTACCAGTGGTTTTGGCACTGTGAGCAGGTGCCAGGTCGTGCTGAAAAATGAAATCTTCATCTCCATAAAGCATTTCAGCCGATGGAAGCATGAAGTGCTCCAAAATCTCCTGATAGCTAGCTGCATTGACCCTGCCCTTGATGAAACACAGTGGACCAACACCAGCAGCTGACATGGCACCCCACACCATCACTGACTGTGGGTACTTGACACTGGACTTCAGGCATTTTGGCATTTCCTTCTCCCCAGTCTTCCTCCAGACTCTGGCACCTTGATTTCCGAATGACATGCAAAATTTGCTTTCATCAGAAAAAAGTACTTGGGACCACTTAGCAACAGTCCAGTGCTGCTTCTCTGTAGCCCAGGTCAGGCGCCTCTGCCGCTGTTTATGGTTCAAAAGTGGCTTTACCTGGGGAATGCGGCACCTGTAGCCCATTTCCTGCACACCAGACTCAGTCCACTGCTTCCTCAGGTTCCCCAAGGTCTGGAATCGGTCCTTCTCCACAATCTTCCTCAGGGTCCGGTCTCCTCTTCTCGTTGTACAGCGTTTTCTGCCACATTGTTTCCTTCCAACAGACTTACCATTGAGGTGCCTTGATACAGCACTCTGGGAACAGCCTATTTGTTGAGAAATTTCTTTCTGGGTCTTACCCTCTTGCTTGAGGGTGTCAATGATGGCCTTCTTGACATCTGTCAGGTCGCTAGTCTTACCCATGATGGGGGTTTTGAGTAATGAACCAGGCAGGGAGTTTATAAAAGCCTCAGGTATCTTTTGCATGTGTTTAGAGTTAATTAGTTGATTCAGAAGATTAGGGTAATAGGTCGTTTAGAGAACCTTTTCTTGATATGCTAATTTATTGAGACAGGTTTTTTGGGTTATCAGGAGTTGTATGCCAAAATCATCAGTATTTAAACAATAAAAGACCTGACAAATTTCAGTTGGTGGATAATGAATCTATAATATATGAAAGTTTAATTGTCATCATTACATTATGGTAAATAATGAAATTTAACACTATATGCTAATTTTTTGAGAAGGACCTGTATATATATATACACTAGATGCTTGCCCGATTCTAATGCATCGGGTATTCTAGAACATGTATGTCCACATAGTATATTGCCCAGTCACGTAGTATATTGCCCAGCCACGTAGTAATTGCCCAGCCACGTAGTATATTGTCCAGCCACGTAGTAGATTGCCCAGTTACATTGTATATTGCCCAGTGACGTAGTATATTGCCCAGTGACGTAGTATATTGCCCAGTGACGTAGTATATTGCCCAGTGACATAGTATACAGCAGAGCCACATAGCACACACCACAGAGCGGCCATGCGAACCTTTTATAGCGGCAGTGCTACAAGACCTTCCAGATGGACCAATAGGAGCCACAATAGGACCTGAGCATCTGACCCCCGACCTCCAATGGGAGGTCGTCCCGTGGGCATGCTCAGTAAGGGAAAAGCAGGACTTGGTCCCAGAATGACCTGCTCGCTGCTGAACATTGCTGGCTACAAGGACAGAGCCTTGAAGGGCAGTAGTAACCAGTCGTCCAGTATCAGCCTGAGCTAGACGCTGGAACCTTCGTCTCCGCTGAGCAGATTCCACTGCAGCTGTAGAAGAATGGGAGACCGCAGCGGAGATGGTTCGAGATTCCCCCTGTGCAGAGATGGGAACTCGACACCTAACATGGCCCCCCTCCTTGGACCTCGCTACGCTTGAAGGCAGCAATGAGCTGTGGAGCTCAAATGTGCTCAGCAGGCTCCCAGGACTTGTCCTCTGGGCCATAACCCTTCCAATCGACCAAATAGAGTTTTTTGCCACGTACCACCTTGTACCCCAAAATAGCGTTCACCTCGTAATCATCCGTAGAGGAACCCAATGTCCCGGCAGATGACTCGGAAAACCGGGACATGTATACGGGCTTCAAGATGGACACATGAACGGTGTCGGTGATACCTAGGTGTGGAGGAAGGGCCAGACGGTAGACCACAGGGTTAACCTGTTCGAGGACCTTGAAGGGACCCAAGTAGTGAGGTGCAAACTTAGTGAACTCAACTCGCAGCCTGATGTTATGGGCGAAGAGCCACACCAAGTCGCCAGGAACAAAAATCGGAGCGGAGTGCCAATGTGCATCGGCAGAGGTCCTCATTCTCTCCTTGGAG
Organism: Ranitomeya imitator; assembly: GCF_032444005.1. Lineage (NCBI taxonomy): Eukaryota > Metazoa > Chordata > Amphibia > Anura > Dendrobatidae > Ranitomeya > Ranitomeya imitator. The sequence continues at coordinate 646,020,217 of NC_091283.1, read as the reverse complement.
GCCCGAATGGCATCCTGAGTGCGGTCCCAAATGTCCTGTGCCTCCACAGCCCAGTCTGTCACCCTGGAGTCGGCGGAAGACATGGGCATGGGCACAAGGACATGCGGATGCTGGCCGTAATTTAGGAGGAATGGAGTCTGACCGGTGGAGTCAGCTACAGCATTGTTAAACACAAACTCCGCCCACGGTAGCAAGGATGCCCAGTCATCCTGCCTGGCGGAAACAAAATGTCGTAAATATGTGACCAGGGTCTGGTTGCCCCTCTCAACCAACCCATTAGTCTCGGGATGATATGCCGAGGAGAGATTCAACTCAGTACTGAGTAAACGATAAAGCTCTCTCCAGAATCGAGACGCAAACTGGGGACTCCGGTCACTGACAATTTTGTCCGGCATACCGTGTAGGCGAAAGATATGCTTGATGAACAACGCTGCCAGAGCCCATGCAGAAGGTAGCTGTGGAAGAGGCACCAAGTGCACCATTTTGGAAAAATGGTCGGTGATCACAAAGTCTTGTAGCTACACCATTATCTGGGTGAACGACATCTTCCGGGATATGCTCTCCACCTCGGTCGTAGTCTATCTGGATGATATTCTCATCTACTCTCCAGATATTGACTCCCACCGGAGAGATGTTTGCAGAGTCTTCGACCACTTACGGGCAAATTCCCTCTATGCAAAGTTGGAGAAATGTGTGTTTGAGCAGGAGTCCTTACTTTTCCTGGGCTATATTATCTGTGCCCAGGGATTGGCTATGGATCCTGCCAAACTACAGGCTGTGATGGACTGGCAGGAACCCCGTTCTCTTAAAGCGGTGCAACGCTTTATGGGGTTCATTAATTACTATCTCCAGTTCATTCCACACTTCTCAACTTTGGTAGCTCCCTTGGTTGCCCTCACCAAGAAGGGAGCAAATCCCAAATTGTGGTCTGAGGTGGTCTCCAAGGCCTTTCACTCCATTAAGTCACACTTCGCTAGCGCTCCCATCCTATATCGCCCCGATGTAGATAAGCCATTTATAATGGAGGTGGATGAATCATCCGTTGGTGCTGGAGCAGTCCTTTTCCAAAAGGATGCTCAAGGTCGGAAGCATCCTTGCTTCTTTTCTAAGACCTTCTCACCAGCGGAGAGGAATTATTCCATCGGGGACCGGGAGTTGCTAGCCATTAAGTTGGCTTTCTCAGAGTGAAGACATCTCTTAGAGGGGGCTTGTTTTCCCTTCCAAGTCTTCACAGACAACAAGAATTTGGTGTACTTGCAGACAGCCCAGCGGTTAAATTCTCGTTAGGCCAGATGGTCCTTGTTCTTCTCCCGGTTTCATTTCACCCTCCATTTTCATTCTGGGGAGAACATTCGTGCCGACGCTCTCTCTCGCTCCGTTGTATCATCTGAGGAGGAAGAGGAGTCTCGATGTCACGATTCACACCGTGACTGTCACCCCTATGTCACGGATCGCGGTGACTTTAGGCCAACAGACGGCTATCACATGTGCAGGGGGCTTATCTTAGTTATCCCTCCACTACTACACTCTGATGAAAACACACTCAAGGCTATTGGTCTATCAATTTACAGCAGGGGCTTATTTTAGTTATCCCACTGCTCTACAATATACCACAAACTGCAGGGATTTATGTATATCCCGCTTTACAGTTCCGCTTGAAAACTTGCAGCTCTCTGGCGAGCCCCTTACCCTCAGGTCAGATTAGGTACTGCACCTAGGGTAATTAGTCGCCAGAAAGGCTGCCTGCTATGTACTGGCTATTGGGCACGCTGCAGCGAGGCGATATAACTACTCCCACTCAGGCAGGAACAATAATTATCAACGCCGCTGTCGCTACAACGATTCCCAAATACCCAGAACACGGTATGCTGCCACCAGCTTCGATTAACGGGTCCGAAGCTAACCCAAAACAGTAGCGTAATTCCCTTCAGAAGACTTAAGGTACGTTTTAGAGCAGGAAGAACGAATCTAGTGTTTTAAATATTTTACTCCATAAAATTAGGCAGTGTTTTATCAAAATATTACAAGGATGTTACAAAAGAGACAATTGAAAATATGTACAAGGTAATTCTAAAAATAACAGGGATTAAATGAGAAGTTAACACTTACATGTGTTCAGGTCATTTCAAGGCAAAACCATGCTGGTAGGCGGAGTTCCCAAATGTCCCAGTGCATCAGGGCTAGCAGTCAGGGCTCCTCAGGTAGGACTCAGACTCAGACTGGAGGCTGGGTTAAGGGTAGAGACTTTTCAACCCCAGCCTCGTGACATCACTAAAGGGGTTGGTTTCCTCGGACCCTCCCATCTCCTCAAACATACCAAATTTAACACAAAGTTTTATAATGCTCGTATCTCCGCTCCAGAACATGCCAGAATCCCAGCACACTCCTCATTCAGCTTTTTTTAAAATTGGCTTTCTAATTAAACCAAATTTGGGCTAGTTGGGACATACAGTTCCAGAGAAATCCGTACTTTTTTAGGCTGGTTTCACATTTACGTTTTTTGCCGCTGCGTTTTAGCGCAAAAAATGCATGCGTTTTTTCCCTATACTTAACATTAAAAATGCATGCGTTTTGCCGCCGCATGCGTCTTTTCTATGCATGCGTTGTGTTGCAGAAATGCAACATGTAGTAATTTCTAGCGGCGTTTTTTGGCCGCAATAAAAGCATGCATTTTTTTTGCGGCAAAAAAACGTATTGCTGTCTATGTAAACGCATGCGTTTTTAAGCACATGCATTTGGTTGCATTAAAAATGCATGCATTTTTATAGAAAAAAAACAGAAAACACACTGATATGCCACCCCCACCATAAAGGTGATAAAGGGATCCTAACCCTAACCCTAGAGATCCTAACCCTAGGGATCCTAAGCCTAAAGGGATCCTAACCCTAACCCTACCCCTAAAGGGATCCTAACCCTAAACCTAAAGGGATCCTAATCCTAAGGGTTAGGGTTAGGATCCCTTTAGGGTTAGGGGTAGGGTTAGGATCCCTTTAGGGTTAGGATCCCTTTAGGGTTAGGATCCATAGGGATCCTACCCCTAACCCTAGCTATTTCTGTTTATAGTTGGTTTTTTACTTGATTTTGATTTTTGTCAGCTGTCACACACTTCTCAGCATGCGTTTTAAAAACGCAAACGCAGGCAAAAACGCATGTAAACGCGTCAAAACGCAGTGTTTTTTTTCACATGCAAAAACGCATGCGTCAAAAAAATGCAGCGTTTGCACGCGTTTACATGCGTTTTTTTCACCACATGCGTTTGCGTTTAAAACGCTGCATTTTTAAACGCAAATGTGAAACCAGCCTTATCTGGTGGAATTAGAGGCTCGGGCTTACAGTGGCCGATAGATCCGCCGATGGAGGTTAGCAATATATACTTATAATTTTTCTAGCCCAAATCGGTGGCCCAATATCTTACCATAACCGAACAAAGAACCGCATGTCTTTGAGAAGGATATCAGACCAGTTCTAGCTGGAGAGAGATTTGTGCCGCTACAAGCGCAATAAACCTTCCTGGGCTTGGGGGCAGGGCAGAGCATTGAGAAGAATAGCTTCACACACACACATAGAAGCAAAGAGAGACAGAGAAAGAAGGGGGGGTTTTAGCCCGCAGCATGGGTCTAACAGGCAAGCTACAAAATCATATTACATTTCATACAATATCGTGACACAGCTTATTGTCCCCACCTAGAGACTGAGAACTGTGGCCCCAGTTTCGCTAGAGTCTGTGCCTCCAGGCAAGACTTTTGTACCATCCAGCCTGCGTCCAGAGGTTCTCTCTTGGGCTCACTCATCCAGGGTGGGTAGACATATTGGGTCCAAAAGGACATCTGAGCTACTGGCCGCATATACTGGTGGCCGCATATGGCTCGTTACGTCGCAGACTATGTTCGGGCGTTTGTCTCTTGCGCCAAGAACAAGTCACCTCAGCAACGGCCAGCTGGGTTGCTTTACCCACTGCCGGTGGCGGACAGGCCCTGGGAGATGGTCGGGTTGGATTTTGTGGTGGGCTTAACCAAGTCTCGTAGCTGCACCATTATCTGGGTGATCACCGACCATTTTTCCAAAATGGTGCACTTGGTGCCTCTTCCACGGCTACTTTCTGCACGGGCTCTGGCAGCGTTGTTCATGAAGCATATCTTTTGCCTACACGGTATGCCGGACAAAATTGTTAGTGACCGAGGTCCCCAGTTTGCGTCTCGGTTCTGGAGAGAGCTTTATCGTTTACTCAGTACTGAGTTGAATCTCTCCTCGGCATATCATCCCGAGACTAATGGGTTGGTTGAGAGGGCCAACCAGACCCTGGTCACATATTTACGACATTTTGTTTCTGCCAGGCAGGATGACTGGGCATCCTTGCTACCATGGGCGGAGTTTGTGTTTAACAATGCTGTAGCTGACTCCACCGGTCAGACTCCATTCCTCCTAAATTACGGCCAGCATATGTGTGTCCCTGTGCCAATGCCCATGTCTTCCGCCGACTCCAGGGTGCCAGACTGGGCTGTGGAGGCACAGGACATTTGGGACCGCACTCAGGATGCCATTTGGGCCTCCAAGGAGAGAATGAGGACCTCTGCCGATGCACATCGGCGCCCCGCTCCGACCTTTGCTCCTGGCGACTTGGTGTGGCTCTCCGCCCGTAACATCAGGCTGCGAGTTGAGTCCACTAAGTTTGCACCTCGCTACTTGGGTTCCTTCAAGGTCCTCAAACACGTTAACCCTGTGATCTACCGTCTGGCCCTTCCTCCATGCCTAGGTATCCTATGTCCCGGTTTTCCAAGTCATCTGACGGGACATCAGGTTCGTCTACGGACGATTACAAGGTGAACGCTATTTTGGGGTGCAAGATGGTACGTGGCATAAACTCTATTTGGTGGATTGGAAGGGTTATGTGTTATGACCTGGTGGTCAGGACAATAATGGACCTGGTGGTTAAGAGCACACGGAATGACCTGATAGTTACTGATAATAAGGACGAGCTCTGGGACGTGGGAACTCTGCTGACCGCAATCCCTAAACCTATCAAACACAGTAGAAATAGCCGGGAATTGCACCTAACGCTCCCTATGCAACTCGGCACAGCCTAAGAAACTAGCTAGCCCTGAAGATAGAAAAATAAAGCCTACCTTGCCTCAGAGAAATTCCCCAAAGGAAAAGGCAGCCCCCCACATATAATGACTGTGAGTAAAGATGAAAATACAAACACAGAGATGAAATAGATTAAGCAAAGTGAGGCCCGACTTACTGAACAGACCGAGGATAGGAAAGGTTACTTTGCGGTCAGCACAAAAACCTACAAAAAGACCACTCAGAGGACGCAAAAAGACCCTCCGCACCGACTCACGGTGCGGAGGCGCTCCCTCTGCGTCCCAGAGCTTCCAGCAAGCAAGACAACAAATTAAATAGCAAGCTGGACAGAAAAATAGCAAACCAAAGAAATACATGCTGGAACTTAGCTTCTGATGGGAAGACAGGTCACAAGAACGATCCAGGAGTGAACTAGACCAATACTGGAACATTGACAGGTGGCCTGGAGCAAAGATCTAAGTGGAGTTAAATAGAGCAGCAGCTAACGATTTAACCTGGTCACCTGTGGAAGGAACTCAGAAACACCCACCAGAGGAAGTCCATGGACAGAACCAGCCGAAGTACCATTCATGACCACAGGAGGGAGCCCGACAACAGAATTCACAACAGTACCCCCCCTCCCCCTTGAGGAGGGGTCACCGAACCCTCACCAGAGCCCCCAGGCCGACCAGGATGAGCCAAATGAAAGGCACGAACCAGATCGGCAGCATGAACATCAGAGGCAAAAACCCAGGAATTATCTTCCTGACCATAACCCTTCCACTTGACCAGGTACTGGAGTTTCCGTCTCGAAACACAAGAATCCAAAATCTTCTCCACCACATACTCCAACTCCCCCTCAACTAACACCGGGGCAGGAGGATCAACGGATGGAACCACAGGCGCCACGTATCTCCGCAATAACGACCTATGGAACACATTATGGATGGCAAAAGAAGCAGGAAGGGCCAAACGAAATGACACAGGATTTATAACCTCAGAAATCTTATACGGACCAATGAAACGAGGCTTAAACTTAGGAGAGGAAACCTTCATAGGAACATAACGAGACGACAACCAAACCAAATCCCCAACACGAAGTCGGGGACCCACATAGCGCCGGCGGTTAGCGAAACGTTGAGCCCTCTCCTGGGACAATGTCAAATTGTCCACCACATGAGTCCAAATCTGCTGCAACCTATCCACCACAGTATCTACACCAGGACAGTCTGAAGACTCAACCTGCCCTGAAGAGAAACGGGGATGGAAACCAGAATTGCAGAAAAACGGCGAAACCAAAGTAGCCGAGCTGGCCCGATTATTAAGGGCGAACTCAGCCAACGGCAAAAAGGACACCCAATCATCCTGATCAGCAGAAACAAAGCATCTCAGATATGTTTCCAAAGTTTGATTAGTTCGTTCGGTTTGGCCATTTGTCTGAGGATGGAAAGCCGAGGAAAAAGACAAATCAATGTCCATCCTAGCACAAAAGGACCGCCAAAACCTTGAAACAAACTGGGAACCTCTGTCAGAAACGATGTTCTCCGGGATACCATGTAAACGAACCACATGCTGGAAAAATAATGGCACCAAATCAGAGGAGGAAGGCAATTTAGACAAAGGTACCAAATGGACCATCTTAGAAAAGCGATCACAAACCACCCAAATGACCGACATCTTTTGAGAGACGGGGAGATCCGAAATAAAATCCATAGAAATATGCGTCCAGGGCCTCTTCGGGACCGGCAAGGGCAAAAGCAACCCACTGGCACGAGAACAGCAGGGCTTAGCCCGAGCACAAGTCCCACAGGACTGCACAAAAGAACGCACATCCCGTGACAAAGACGGCCACCAGAAGGATCTAGCCACCAAATCTCTGGTACCAAAGATTCCAGGATGCCCAGCCAACACTGAACAATGAATCTCAGAGATAACTCTACTAGTCCATCTATCAGGGACAAACAGTTTCTCTGCTGGGCAACGGTCAGGTCTATCAGCCTGAAATTTTTGCAGCACCCGCCGCAAATCAGGGGAGATGGCAGACAAAATTACCCCCTCTTTGAGAATACTCAGCTCAGGAACTCCCGGAGAGTCAGGCACAAAACTCCTTGACAGGGCATCAGCCTTCACATTCTTAGAGCCCGGAAGGTACGAAACCACAAAATCAAAACGGGAGAAAAATAACGACCATCGAGCCTGTCTCGGATTCAACCGTTTGGCAGACTCAAGTCAAATTCTTGTGATCTGTCAAGACCACCACGCAATGCTTGGCTCCTTCAAGCCAATGACGCCACTCCTCGAATGCCCACTTCATGGCCAACAATTCACGATTACCAACATCATAGTTACGCTCAGCAGGCGAAAACTTTCTAGAAAAGAAAGCACATGGCTTCATCACCGAGCTATCAGAACTTCTTTGCGACAAAACAGCCCCTGCTCCAATCTCAGAAGCATCAACCTCAACCTGAAACGGAAGCGAAACATCTGGCTGGCACAACACAGGGGCAGAAGAAAAACGACGCTTCAACTCCTGAAAAGCCTCCACAGCCGCAGAAGACCAATTGACCACATCAGCACCCTTCTTGGTCAAATCAGTCAACGGTTTAGCAACAGTAGAAAAATTAGCAATGAAGCGCCGATAAAAATTAGCAAAGCCCAGGAACTTTTGCAGGCTCTTCACAGATGTCGGCTGAGTCCAATCGTAAATGGCCTGGACTTTAACAGGGTCCATCTCGATAGTAGAAGGGGAAAAATGAACCCCAAAAATGAAACCTTCTGAACTCCAAAGAGACACTTTGACCCCTTCACAAACAAGGAATTCGCACGAAGGACCTGGAACACCATTCTGACCTGCTTCACATGAGACTCCCAATCATCCGAAAAGACCAAAATATCATCCAAATACACAATCAGCAATTTATCCAGGTACTCTCGGAAGATGTCATGCATAAAGGACTGAAATACTGATGGAGCATTGGAAAGCCCGAATGGCATAACCAGGTACTCAAAATGGCCCTCGGGCGTATTAAATGCTGTTTTCCATTCATCGCCTTGTTTAATACGCACAAGATTATACGCCCCTCGAAGATCTATCTTGGTGAACCAACTAGCCCCTTTAATACGAGCAAACAAATCAGACAGCAACGGCAAAGGATACTAAAATTTGACTGTAATTTTATTAAGAAGGCGGTAATCAATACAAGGTCTCAAAGAACCATCCTTCTTGGCCACAAAAAAGAACCCTGCTCCTAACGGTGATGATGACGGGCGAATATGGCCTTTCTCCAAGGATTCCTTTATATAAGTCCGCATAGCGGCGTGTTCTGGCACTGATAAATTGAACAATCGGCCCTTAGGAAACTTACTACCAGGAATCAAATTAATTGCACAATCGCAATCCCTATGAGGAGGTAGGGCACTGGCTTTGGGCTCATCAAATACATCCCGATAATCCGACAAAAACTCTGGAACTTCAGAAGGAGTGGAAGACGAAATAGACAAAAATGGAACATCACCATGTACCCCCTGGCAACCCCAGCTGGACACAGACATAGATTTCCAGTCCAATACTGGATTATGAACCTGTAGCCATGGCAACCCCAAAACGACCACATCATGCAGATTATGCAACACCAGAAAGTGGATATCCTCCTGATGTGCAGGTCCAATACTGAGGCTTATTCTTGGCCAAAGGCGTAGCATCAATTCCTCTCAATGGAATAGGATACTGCAAGGGCTCCAAGAAAAAACCACAGCGCCTAGCATACTCCAAGTCCATCAAATTCAGGGCAGCGCCTGAATCCACAAATGCCATAACAGAATAGGATGACAAAGAGCAAATCAGAGTAACAGACAATAGAAATTTAGACTGTACCGTACCAATGGTGGCAGACCTAGCGAACCGCTTAGTGCGCTTAGGACAATCGGAGATAGCATGAGTGGAATCACCACAGTAAAAATATAGCCCATTCCGACGTCTGTGTTCTTGCCGTTCAGCTCTGGTCAAAGTCCTATCACATTGCATAGGCTCAGGCCCATGCTCAGATAGTACCGCCAAATGGTGCACAGCTTTACGCTCACACAAGCGTCGATCGATCTGAATGGCCAAGGACATAGACTCATTCAGACCAGCAGGCATGGGAAACCCCACCATGACATCCTTAAGGGCTTCAGAGAGACCCTTTCTGAAGATTGCTGCCAGGGCACATTCATTCCACTGAGTGAGCACAGACCACTTTCTAAACTTCTGACAATATATCTCCGCTTCATCCTGACCCTGACACAGAGCCAGCAAGATTTTCTCTGCCTGATCCACTGAATTAGGTTCGTCATAAAGCAATCCAAGCGCCAGGAAAAACGCATCAACATCACGCAATGCCGGATCTCCTGGCGCAAGGGAAAATGCCCAGTCTTGAGGGTCACCACGTAACAAAGAAATAATGATCTTTACTTGTTGAACAGGGTCACCTGAGGAGCGAGGTTTCAAGGCAAGAAACAATTTACAATTATTTTTGAAATTCAAGAACTTAGATCTATCACCAAAAAACAAATCAGGAATTGGAATCCTAGGCTCTGACATCGGATTCTGAACCACAAAATCTTGAATGTTTTGTATCCTTGTAGTGAGATTATCCATCCAAGAGGACAGACCTTGAATGTCCATGTTTACACCAGTGTCCTGAACCACCCAAAGGTAAAGGGGAAAATAGAGACAAAACACACTGCAAAGAAAAAAAAATGGTCTCAGAACTTCTCTTATCCCTCTATTGAGATGCATTAGTACTTTGGGCCACCTGTACTGTTATGACCTGGTGGTCAGGACAATAATGGACCTGGTGGTTAAGAGCACACGGAATGACCTGATAGTTACGGATAATAAGGACGAGCTCTGGAACGTGGGAACTCTGCTGACCGCAATCCCTAAACCTATCAAACACACTAGAAATAGCCGTGGATTGCGCCTAACACTCCCTATGCAACTCGGCACAGCCTAAGAAACTAGCTAGCCCTGAAGATAGAAAAATAAAGCCTACCTTGCCTCAGAGAAATTCCCCAAAGGAAAAGGCAGCCCCCCACATATAATGACTGTGAGTAAAGATGAAAATACAAACACAGAGATGAAATAGATTAAGCAAAGTGAGGCCCGACTTACTGAACAGACCGAGGATAGGAAAGGTTACTTTGCGGTCAGCACAAAAACCTACAAAAAGACCACGCAGAGGGCGCAAAAAGACCCTCCGCACCGACTCACGGTGCGGAGGCGCTCCCTCTGCATCCCAGAGCTTCCAGCAAGCAAGACAACAAATTAAATAGCAAGCTGGACAGAAAAATAGCAAACCAAAGAAATACAAGCTGGAACTTAGCTTCTGATGGGAAGACAGGTCACAAGAACGATCCAGGAGTGAACTAGACCAATACTGGAACATTGACAGGTGGCCTGGAGCAAAGATCTAAGTGGAGTTAAATAGAGCAGCAGCTAACGATTTAACCTCGTCACCTGTGGAAAGAACTCAGAAACACCCACCAGAGGAAGTCCATGGACAGAACCAGCCGAAGTACCATTCATGACCACAGGAGGGAGCCCGACAACAGAATTCACAACAGTTATGGCCCAGAGGACAAGTCCTGGGAGCCTGCTGAGCACATTCGAGCTCCACAGCTCATTGCTGCCTTCGAGCTAGCAGGGGTGTACATATATATACACTGTACATTATATGGGTATATAGCACTGAAAGATGTACGCTTGTTTTGTGGATTTTAGAAAGGCTTTTGACTCAGTTGGCACCCGGACCTGTTACTGAAACTGCTCGAGAGCGGAATAGGAGGAAAGACCTATGATGTCATCAAAAGTTCCTACACCGAGATCCGCTGCAGCATGAACGGTAGAAGAACGGCTGATTTCCAGCAGAGCCGCGGACTCAGACAGGGCTGCACCCTAAGCCCAACTCTCTCCAACATTTACATCAATGAGTTGGCCACCGCTCTGGAATCTTCCACGGCACCAGGTCTCAACACTCCATGATGCCCAGGTGATATTCTTGCTGTATGCAGATGACCTACTGCTGCTGTCACCAACTGAGAAAGGTCTCCAAGAAAACCTGAAAATCCTGGAGAAATTCAGCTCCACATGGGCACTGCCGATCAATGCAAAGAAAACCAACATTATGGTGTTCCAAAAGAGAAAGCCAAGATCAAACCAGCACGTTCCATTCGTGATAAAAAACTGCGCTCTTACAGAAACGGACAAACACACCAACCTGGGCCTGGAAATTCACCAGTCAGGGAGCTTCAAACAAGCCATGGAGACCCTGAAGGACAAGGCCAGCAAAACCTTCTATACCATCCGAAGGAAACTCTACCATCTGAAGCCGCCAGTGAGGGTCTGGCTTAAAATCTTCGACGCCATAATCACCCCAATCTTCCTGTAAGGCAGTGAAGTCTGGGGCTCTCACACATACCCAGGCTGGTCAAAGTGGCATTCCAGACCAACAGAAATATTCCACCAGAAATTCTGTAAACACCTTCTCCAGGTCCATCGGAGCACCACCAACAGTGCCTGTCGGGCTGACAAGGGCAGATTCTCACTGAACCTACCAATCCTGAAGAAGGTGCCATCCTTCCAGGGTCACCTACAGAGTAGCAACCCAAGCTCCCATCACCATAAAAGTTCTGGCCAACCCATATATGTAGGCTTTACTGAGATAGGTGTCCACATTCTTCCATGCATACAGACATTAGCCTTCGGTAAGTGTTCACATTTGGACAGGGAGGTCAGGGACCCATCAGATTAATGAGACCACCTTGACGATGGTTGATGGGCTCACACTATTTGGCCAAATTCTGTGCAAAGCGTCTCATAAATATTTTTCCTAATGTTCAAAAAGCCATTTTGCTATTCATATTTCATGTATTTCATATTCGACATGCTTTGACACGATAGAGTACAACCTTTCTTTGTATATTGTATATGGAGGTAGCTGCTCCTGGTATGCACCTATTCACACTAGTTTGGATGTGCCAGTCGTTTTTCTGTCATTCACATCACCATAAAGCCATGCTACATATAGGTGGTCCCCCACAAACCAGGACCCCCAAAACAGCTCACCCAAACCCAACCTGACCAAACCGTCAACCAAGACAACCTGACAAAAGCCACAATCAGGAAGATGGTAAAGGAGGGGCAGGAGAGGTACGTTAATGTCTGGAGGAACGAGATCAGCAGCTCACAGAAACTGAACCGTGTACCAGAGTCTACAGTCTCCATATCTGGAGAAACTCTCAGATCCCAGAGACCGCCAGATCCTGAGCCGGTATAGACTCAGTGCCCACAATCTGGCCATCGAGGTCGGCCGGCACAGACAGAGCTGCAAGGGCAGAGAAGACAGACTGTGCCTACACTGTGACCTGGAGGCACTAGAGGATGAGACCCACTTCCTGCTACACTGCCCCAAATACTCAGCAGTGAGGGACACTCACTTTAAGAGACTCTCTGATCTCTTCCCGGATTTAAGGTCCATGAAAGAGGAAGACAAAACATATCCTGCTGGGGGAGGAAGAGAGCGCAGTGGAGATAGCAGCGCAGTATGTGAGTGCGTGCCATAGACTGCGAGAAAGACAACCATGATATGCCATGGACTTCCTTAGCCCCCACCCTGTACCCCATCCATCGTCCCCACAGTCCCCACCCATTATTCCCACAGTCCCTACTTCGTATTCCCTACTGTACACGTGCTTTGGCAAAACTAATGTTTATTTAGTCCTGCCATTAAAGCTTCATTGAATTGAATTGAATATATTACTCAGGTATATAGCAGGGGTGTACATACAGTATATATACTGTGTATTACATGGGTATACAGCAGGGTGTATATATATTATATAGGTATTTAGCAGGGGTGTACTTACTGCACAGGAGCTGGTGGATGGAACCCCAAACACAACACGGTATGATGTCACGTCACTGTGATGTCACAATAGACTCCAGAGACCGGAACTCAGATAAGGAGACATGACATCACTGGAAGTCAGAACACAGAGACCAAGTGACCAGGACAGCAGCTCAGATAACAGAGGATTGTGTGAAAGCAAGGTAAGTCCACAGGAGCTTCTCTGGGGCAGGTGGTTCTCATGACAGGGACTTGTGAAGTATTGGACAACTAGTGTTGGGCAGTGTGGATTTGTGGAAGTCAGTGTTATCAGCTGCCGACAACAGCCATTTTAATTCACATGTGACTGCAAGCAGCTCTTACTTGGTCGCCGACACTCATCACTCATATATATATTTATAGGGATATACAGCAGAGTGTGCATATATTACACAGTTTATTAATATGGAGGTGCAAGTGGTTTTTTTGCGCCATTCACGGCGTGCACCAGCTGCATTTGGTAATGGTTTGTTTGTTGCCTTAGAAGAGTCAGGTGTGAAGCATGTCTTATAAGCAGACTTAACAGTGTGCAGGCGACGGCGTTTATCATTTGGAGTGTAAGTAGGACAGTGTTTGCGCTTACGTGCAGATTTACCAACGGTTAAAGGAGCTTCAAGCTGCACACATTCTATGAATGGAGACAAAGAAGCTGTATTGTGGGCAGAATCTATGACTGAGGACGTGGAAATATTATGTTTGCAACGTTGAGAGCGTGCAGCAGCAGCTTTATTACTTAATCGATTAGTTTTGTCCTCAAAAGACTCATTAGTAATGCGTTTATTGCAAGCAGCATTAACAGTGTCCAGGCGCTTATGTCTGTCCTCTGTAGTCTCGTTAGCACGCTGTTTGTGCTTACGTGCGGCATCGGCGGCTTTTCGCTCTGCATCATTACCATACTTTATATCAGACCTGATCTTACGTGCGCCATCAGCAGCTTTGGACTCTGTGTCATTAGTATACTTAACAGTATCCAGGCGCTTGCATCTATCCTCTGTACTCTTGTTAACACGCTGTTTGCGCTTACGTGCGGCATCGACGGCTTTTCGCTCTGCATCATTACCATACTTTATATCAGACCTGATCTTACGTGCGCCATCAGCAGCTTTGGGATCTGTGTCATTAGTATACTTAACAGTATCCAGGCACTTGCATCTATCCTCTGTACTCTTGTTAACACGTTTGCGCTTACGTCCGGCATCGGCGGCTTTTCGCTCTGCATCATTACCATACTTTATATCAGACCTGATCTTACGTGCGCCATCATAAGCTTTGGACTCTGTGTCATTAGTATACTTAACAGTGTCCATGCGCTTGCATCTATCCTCTGTACTCTTGTTAGCACGCTGTTTGCGCTTACGTGCGGCATCGGCGTCTTTTTGCTCTGCATTATTAGTATACTTTCTATCAGACCTAATCTTACGTGCGCCATCAGCAGCTTTGGGCTCTGTGTCATTAGTATCCTTACTATTTAAGCTCATGTTGGCTAAGCTAAACAGCTTTAAGCGTGGTGGTGGCAAACAACAGGTTAATAAGAGGCAGTGTCAGGTAGTAGGAAAATAGCCAGTTAATAATAGGCAATAGTTCTTTGCAGGAATGCAGATATTAATAAATAGGCAGTTTATATTGCAGAGAAATTGCTGGGCAATAATGGACAATGTCCTTATGTGGCAAATAATAGAGCAATATACCCAATGTGGCAAAGAAGAGGTTAATAAACGGCAGTCTCTCAGTATAACAGTCAGTGAATAATAGGCAGTATATGGAGAAAACACCAAACAAAAGTTCAAAATTGGTGTGAAAATGTCACTGAACCACTTCACAACTAAATATATATAGTTTTGGTAAATGGTATTATCATTTTTTTGACGAAATTCGGCAGGAGCTTGAAGAGCAACGTCACTGGGCCCGCCTCCACGCAGTAGAAACTTGCTGTGAGGTAAAAATTCAAAAATCACACCAAAATGGCGGGCGGAGTGTGTCACAGTACGGCACGTTTCTGATTGGTCGCTCGCAGCAGGCGGCAACCAATCAGACACTGGACACTGTTGACGTCACTTATCTCCGGACATTAGCTCCGGACATTATCTCCGCACATTAGCTCCGGACATTAGCTCCGGACATTAGCTCCGGACAAAGCCACGGAAGTTGGCACAAATTACAGGAAGTAGTATTCTAGGCAATTATATATTAGATATACACACACACACATTATAGGGGTATGCAGCAGGGTATGTATATATTACTCAAGTATATAGCAGGGGGTGTACATGTATATACTGTACATTATAGGGGTATACAGCAGAGTCTGTATATATTACTCAGGTATATAGCAGCGGTGTACATATACAGTATGTACATATACAATATGTACACATTATAGGGGTATACAAAATGGTGTGTATATATTACTATGGTATACAGCAGGGGTGTACATATATATACTGTACATTATAGTGGTATACAGCTGGGTGTGTATAAAGTACTCAGGTATATAGCAGGGTGTACATATGTGTGCTTTACATTATATGGGTATACAGCAGGGTGTGTATATATTACTCAGGCATATAGCAGGGGTGTACATATATACTATACATTATATTGGTATACAGCAGGGTGTGTGTATATTACTCAGGTATATAGCAGGTGTGTACATATATACTATACATTATATTGGTATACAGCAGGGGGTGTGTACATTACTCAGGTATATATCAGGGGAGTACATATATGTACTTTACATTATATGGGTATACAGAAGGGTGTGTATATATTACTCAGGTATATAGCAGGGTGTACATATGTGTGCTTTACATTATATGGGTATACAGCAGAGTGTGTATATATTACTCAGGTATATAGCAGGGGTGTACATATATGTACTTTACATTATATGGGTATACAGCAGGGTGTGTGTATATTACTCAGGTATATAGCAGGGGTGTACATATATGTACTTTACATTATATGGGTATACAGAAGGGTGTGTATATATTACTCAGGCAAATAGCAGGGGTGTACATATATATACTGCACATTATATGGGTATACAGCAGGATGTATATATATTACTCAGGTATATAGCAGGGGTGTACATATATATACTGTACATTATATGGGTATACAGCAGGATGTATATATATTACTCAGGTATATAGCAGGGGTGTACATATATATACTGTACATTATATGGGTATACAGCAGGATGTATATATATTACTCAGGTATATAGCAGGGGTGTGCATATATATACTGTACATTATATGGGTATACAGCAGGATGTATATATATTACTCAGGTATATAGCAGGGGTGTACATATATATACTGTACATTATACGGGTATACAGCAGTGTGAGTATATATTACTCAGGTATATAGCAGGGGCGTACATACAGTGGGGCAAAAAAGTATTTAGTCAGTCAACAATAGTGCAAGTTCCACCACTTAAAAAGATGAGAGGCGTCTGTAATTTACATCATAGGTAGACCTCAACTATGGGAGACAAACTGAGAAAAAAAAATCCAGAAAATCACATTGTCTGTTTTTTTATCATTTTTTTTGCATATTATGGTGGAAAATAAGTATTTGGTCAGAAACAAACAATCAAGATTTCTGGCTCTCACAGACCTGTAACTTCTTCTTTAAGAGTCTCCTCTTTCCTCCACTCATTACCTGTAGTAATGGCACCTGTTTAAACTTGTTATCAGTATAAAAAGACACCTGTGCACACCCTCAAACAGTCTGACTCCAAACTCCACCATGGTGAAGACCAAAGAGCTGTCAAATGACACCAGAAACAAAATTGTAGCCCTGCACCAGGCTGGGAAGACTGAATCTGCAATAGCCAACCAGCTTGGAGTGAAGAAATCAACAGTGGGAGCAATAATTAGAAAATGGAAGACATACAAGACCACTGATAATCTCCCTCGATCTGGGGCTCCACGCAAAATCCCACCCCGTGGGGTCAGAATGATCACAAGACCGGTGAGCAAAAATCCCAGAACCACGCGGGGGGACCTAGTGAATGAACTGCAGAGAGCTGGGACCAATGTAACAAGGCCTACCATAAGTAACACACTACGCCACCATGGACTCAGATCCTGCAGTGCCAGACGTGTTCCACTGCTTAAGCCAGTACATGTCCGGGCCCGTCTGAAGTTTGCTAGAGAGCATTTGGATGATCCAGAGGAGTTTTGGGAGAATGTCCTATGGTCTGATGAAACCAAACTGGAACTGTTTGGTAGAAACACAACTTGTCGTGTTTGGAGGAAAAAGAATACTGAGTTGCATCCATCAAACATCATACCTACTGTAAAGCATGGTGGTGGAAACATCATGCTTTGGGGCTGTTTCTCTGCAAAGGGGCCAGGACGACTGATCCGGGTACATGAAAGAATGAATGGGGTCATGTATCGTGAGATTTTGAGTGCAAACCTCCTTCCATCAGCAAGGGCATTGAAGATGAAACGTGGCTGGGTCTTTCAACATGACAATGATCCAAAGCACACCGCCAGGGCAACGAAGGAGTGGCTTCATAAGAAGCATTTCAAGGTCCTGGAGTGGCCTAGCCAGTCTCCAGATCTCAACCCTATAGAAAACCTTTGGAGGGAGTTGAAAGTCCGTGTTGCCAAGCGAAAAGCCAAAAACATCACTGCTCTAGAGGAGATCTGCATGGAGGAATGGGCCAACATACCAACAACAGTGTGTGGCAACCTTGTGAAGACTTACAGAAAACATTTGACCTCTGTCATTGCCAACAAAGGATATATTACAAAGTATTGAGATGAAATTTTGTTTCTGACCAAATACTTATTTTCCACCATAATATGCAAATAAAATGTTAAAAAAACAGACAATGTGATTTTCTAGATTTTTTTTTCTCAGTTTGTCTCCCATAGTTGAGGTCTACCTATGATGTAAATTACTGATGCCTCTCATCTTTTTAAGTGGTGGAACTTGCACTATTGCTGACTGACTAAATACTTTTTTGCCCCACTGTATATATACTGTACATTATATTGGTATAAAGCAGGGTGTATATATATTACTCAGGTATATAGCAGGGGTGTACATATATATACTGTACATTATATGGGTATACAGCAGGATGTATATATATTACTCAGGTATATAGCAGGGGTGTACATATATATACTGTACATTATATGGGTATACAGCAGGATGTATATATATTACTCAGGTATATAGCAGGGGTGTACATATATATACTGTACATTATATGGGTATACAGCAGGATGTATATATATTACTCAGGTATATAGCAGGGGTGTGCATATATATACTGTACATTATATGGGTATACAGCAGGATGTATATATATTACTCAGGTATATAGCAGGGGTGTACATATATATACTGTACATTATACGGGTATACAGCAGTGTGAGTATATATTACTCAGGTATATAGCAGGGGCGTACATATATATACTGTACATTATATTGGTATAAAGCAGGGTGTGTATGTATTACACAGGTATATAGCAGGGGTGTACATATATATATTGTACATTATATGGGTATACAGCAGGGTGTATATATATTATATAGGTATATAGCAGGGGTGTTCATACTGCACAGGAACTGGTGGATGGAACCCCGCACACCACACGGTATGATGTCACGTGATTGTGATGTCACAATAGACTCCAGAGACCAGAACTCAGAGATAAGGAGACATGACATCACTGGAAGTCAGAACACAGAGACCAAGTGACCAGGACAGCAGCTCAGGTAACAGAGGGATGAGAGAAAGCAAGGTAAGTCCACAGGAGCTTCTCTGGGGCAGGTGGTTCTCATGACAGGGACTTGTGAAATAGTGGACAACTAGCATTGGGCAGTCCGGCCAATTTTTGGACAGATGGATCATTTGGATTCCAAACGGATCTCAATTTATTATATGCTAACCTGTGTATACAAATTATGGTAAAATTAACAGAATCAAATGTGGATGAAACCCCGTCCACCTACAGTCAGCCAATAGCAGAATTATTCAGGATGGATGTCTAACATTCAGTTTCATCAGTCACCGACAACAGCTATTTTTGTCCCCATGAGACTGCAAGCAGCTCTCACTGGGTCGCCAGCAGCCATCACTATGGCCGATTCCTTTAAGCTTGAGAAAAATGTCACTATATTGATTGTAATATGGATGGATGCGTCCTAGTAATGTAATAGTTTGCCCGATACCAGACTCACAGGAGTCGCTCAGGTCTGTGCACTCAGTATAGAGAATTCCTCCATTATTGGTGAACCCCTTGCAGGATCCAGGTTACAAAAAAGGTCTTTTCAGAAGCTGAAGTTTTCTCTGCAAGATTAAATGGGTTTTCCACCAACAAAGTACATTTCAATTAAAAGATCTTTCAATAATAAGTTCCACAACTGGATTTGTTACAAAAAAGTTCCTGTGCTGAGACAATCTCGTAAATGCGTCCCTTAAATGTATTGTGTAATGGCTGTGTCTGACCGTGCAGGAACCATACCACATCATGCCACAGCTCCTGGGCAGGGGAGGAAGCAAAAAACTATACAGACATTACAGCACGGCAGAGGTGTAGCTAGGGTTTTGGTTCAAGGTGGCGAAGCTTCTGAGTGGCCCCTAACCAGGTAACCTATATTACAATTCAGTGACGCGCCCTAATAGTGGAGGAGAACCTCAGCAGATGACCGCGCTGTTACTGAAGATGATCTCTATATAACGACCAATATGGATATTACCGCCATATGGTCAGTGGTAGATACCAGTCCTACAGAACATATAACAGATCGCTGCACAGTTACAGATAATGACTTACCGCTGACGTTCTTTCTGATGGAGTCGTTCACTTTTCCCATCTTTTCCATCTGGCCCAAACCAACATGACAACTTCTTCCAGCCAGGACTCGTCTGCAGAGAATGCAACAAAGACACATTTCACTTCTCATATTCCAGCCACATCACCTGTCAGGATCCTGTCAGCACCGAAGCACTGTCACGGCTGGACAGGGTGACTCCCCCACACTACAGGAGGGCCTACGATCATGTGACCACAGGGGGCTTAGCGTCCTGCTGCTGAAGATGAATGTAGGATTTTACAGGGAAACTGAAGTAAAGGAGAGGGGAACTCAGGTCGGACAGGCGGGGGTCATACACGGAGTGGGCAATCAGAAGAATAGTCAGGACATAGCAAGAGTTCAATAAAACCAGAACGGGCAATAGACGGTGCAGAAACAGCAGGCAGGAATCACAACAGGGACGGAACCAGATCAGAAACCAAACAGACAGACTAGTACTTGCACAAAGCAGAGGCACACCAGGGTCAGACACACTCAGTCAAGGGTCAGAGTATAAACGACAAGGACTGACCTCAGAGTGCGGCTATAAAAAGCCTCCCAGGACCCAGAATGAGGCTATCCGAGTTAACCCTGCAACTACCTGACCCGAGAGCACAGTAAACCATGACATCACCATCTATTCCCAACCTGCACAAACCCCTTATCCTAATGATATCCCAATGCTGAGCTGCTGCCGTGTGTGTCCCTATTACTGCACCTGCTGTGTGGTTCTCTGTGCCCTCTAAATTCTAAAGCACCCCTCTATAATATAGTAATGCCGGGTGCAAGTGCCCTAGAAAACAGTGCTCACATTTTTCTCTCTAGAAAGTAATATTGCCATGTGCCCCTTTGATAGTCACAGTAACCTGAGATCCCCTATAACAAGAAGTGCGCACTTTACATTTAATAATGTCCCGAGTTTGCCTCCCTGTGCAGCTCACTTATATCATGCTCCCTCACTGTATAGTACCATCCACACAGTATACTGACCCCTTAGTAGTCTCCAAACTGTTTGATGGCTCCAACACTGTATGATGACCACTTCACTGTAATCTCCACACTGTATGAAGGCCTACTAGATGGCCTCCATATAGTATAATGCACCAGATCATCCTAAATATAGTATAATGAACTCCCCATAGGACTCCATATAGTATAATGCCCTCCCCACAGGCCTACTCTATAGCACAAGGCAGTACCCTGTTGTGAATTCTGTTGTCGGGCTCCCTCCTGTGGTCATGAATGGTACTTCGGCTGGTTCTGTCCATGGACTTCCTCTGGTGGGTGTTTCTGAGTTTCCTTCCACAGGTGACGAGGTTAATTCGTTAGCTGGCTGCTCTATTTAACTCCACTTGGATCTTTGCTCCATGCCACCTGTCAATGTTCCAGTATTGGTCTAGTTCTCTCCTAAATCGTTCTTGTGACCTGTCTTCCCAGCAGAAGCTAAGTTCCTGCTTGTTTTTCTTTGGTTTGCTATTTTTCTGTCCAGCTTGCTATTTTTATTGTTGTCTTGCTTGCTGGAAGCTCTGGGACGCAGAGGGAGCGCCTCCGCACCGTGAGTCGGTGCGGAGGGTCTTTTTGCGCCCTCTGCGTGGTCTTTTTGTAGGTTTTTGTGCTGACCACAAAGTAACCTTTCCTATCCTCAGTCTGTTCAGTAAGTCGGGCCTCACTTTGCTAAATCTATTTCATCTCTGTGTTTGTATTTTCATCTTTACTCACAGTCATTATATGTGGGGGGCTGCCTTTTCCTTTGGGGAATTTCTCTGAGGCAAGGTAGGCTTTATTTTTCTATCTTCAGGGCTAGCTAGTTCCTTAGGCTGTGCCGAGTTGCATAGGGAGCTTTAGGAGCAATCCACGGCTATTTCTAGTGTGTGTGATAGGATTAGGGATTGCGGTCAGCAGAGTTCCCACGTCCCAGAGCTCGTCCTTTATTATCAGTAACTATCAGGTCATTCCGTGTGCTCTTAACCACAAGGTCCATTATTGTCCGGACCACCAGGTCATAACAGTACCCATAGGCAGACTCTATAGCACAAGACACCACCCCATAGGCAGACCCTGTAGTATAAGTCAGCCCCCCTATAGGCAGATCCTGAAGTATAAGGCAGCACCCCTATAGGCAGATCCTAAAGTATAAGGCAGCCCCCATAAAAAAAAATTACTCACCTCTCTTCCTCCTTGTTCCAGCGGTGCTCCGACCTTCCGCTAATCTTCTAACAGAGGGCGCCGGGTGGTGACGTCATGGCACCCACTGTCAGCGTCGGCGTCCGTGACGCCGGCCGCTGACGGGGATGGGAAAAAGAGCGCAGCGCTCCTTCCCTCATCAGAGCCGTGACGGGCGGGGGCCCCACTACTGGTATCAGCCCCCCCCCGGCCTGCTCATTGGCCCCATAGCGGGCGGCAGAACAGGGAGATCGATTCTCCTTGCTCTGCCGCATAAGGTAACTGTATCGGCGCGCTGTGTGCGCCGATACAGTTACAATAGCATAGCTCCAGGTGGGCCCCCTCTGAGCTCCTGGCCCGGGGCGATGGTCCCCTCTACCCCCCCCCCCCCCCGGTAGCTATGCTAATGCAGCACGGGATCTCAGCTGGCTCTTCTGTGAGGCAAAATATTTCACTGCCTATTTTAAAGCAATGTTTTACCTCAAAGAAAGAGTCAGCTGTGATCACGAACTATAATGGCTGTATACTTGTCACGCCGTTAACGGCGATAAAGGGGCAGGACGGCGTACTGGGACCCGCACCTGTCCCTGCCACTATAATGGGGCCCTGGCTTTCCCTTATCTCAGGCGTACCTATAATGGTTAGGAGGCCTGAGCCACCAGCGTATCCATGTCTCCTGTGCCGGCCCTATCAGTGGCCCCCTCCCCCCCCCTAGGGAGGTGGACTGCACCAGTGTATAAATACGACAATTAAACGGTATGCAGACAAGGTAACTAAAATCTCAAATTCTCCAAATGCTCACACAACCACAGAGGAAACACAGAGAAGGGAAAAGAAGGAAAAAACTAGGAAGGAAAACAGGTTTAACATGCAACCAAAACAACAGACAACAATCTCTGTAGATAAACCTCCAAGCTCCTAACACCACGCTCCTTCCCACTTTAAGCCAGGCAGCAGAACTGATCACTGACAACAGTTGTAGTCAAAGCTGAGTCTAGGAGTGGAGATTACAAAAAACAATTCAACTGAGAGACCAAGCTCTCAGCAACTTTATTATTATTATTTATTTATATAGCACCATTAATTTCATGGTGCTGTACATGAGAAACAAGGTTTAACTCCTGCCCTGCTGGCACAAGACAGCCAGATCAGAATTCAGGAGAAGAGCTTCTGTTCATCGTGTGTGAACGAGGCCCAGAGTGCTGTGGTTCTCTGAAACCTCTCTGTCACGGTAGCCCAGTGACAATACTCATTTGCTTTCTCCTCTGCCCAGGAGATGTAACATGATCAGACTATGTCAGTACATAGCAGGGGCACATTTATATGATTATTATATGATTAACCTATTTTTTAAACACATCCAATTGGGGAACTTATTATTCAAAGCTCTATTAATTCAAATGTTGATTCCTGGAGTGGAAAACGATAAAGGAAAAAAAGCTGGAAAAACTATTCAGTGTAGGACAGATGGGTTCCAGTATCTGTGTTGGTGTGTGCCCTCCAGCCCAGCCCATGTGTGTTGGTTTGTGGCCTCCTGTTCCCTGTGTGTGAAGGGACCGGAGGCCAAACCCCAGCTCTGAGGGGACCGAAGGCAGCACCCGAACTCGGTGGGTATCGGAGGCTGCATCCCAGCTGAGAGGGGATCGGAGGCCACAGGAGACCACATCCACACTCGGAGGGTATCGGTGGCTACACCCCAGCTGGGAGTGTAGTGGAGGCCACACAACAACTTGGAGTTTACCAGAGGCCACACCCCAACTCGGGGGCTACCGGAAGCCACAACCCAACTCGGAAGGCACCCAGAGACAACACCCCAACTTGGAGGGTATCTGGAGGCCACATGCCAACTTGGAGGGTACCAGAGGCCACACTCCAACTCGGAGGGTACCGGAAACCACACCCCAACTCGAAGGGTATCAGATGCCACAGCCCAGCTCGGAGGGTAACAGAGGCCACACCCCAAGAGTTCACACCCTAACTCGGAGGGTCATTGAGGTCACACCCCAAAATGCCACACCCCAACTCGGAAGGTAACAAAGGCCACACCCCAACTCGGAGGGTACCGGAGGCCACACCCCAAATTGGAGGGTACCGAGGCCACATCTGTTATGACCTGGTGGTTAGGAGCACACGGAATGACCTGTTAGTTAAACCTCATACAGGACGAGCTCTGGGATGTGGGAGCTCTGCTGACCGCAAGCCCTAATCCTAACCTCATACAGGACGAGCTCTGGGATGTGGGAGCTCTGCTGACCGCAAGCCCTAATCCTATCACACACACTAGAAATAGCCGTGGAGCGCTCCTGACCAGACCTAGGCGCCTCGTCACAGCCTAAGAACTATCTAGCCCTAGAGATAGAAAATAAAGCCTACCTTGCCTCAGAGAAATTCCCCAAAGGTAAAGGAAGCCCCCCACATATATTGACTGTGAGTAAAGATGAAAGTCACAAACGCAGAAATGAAACAGGTTTCAGCAAAGGGAGGCCAGACTTACTAAATAGACAGAGGATAGGAAAGGTAACTTTGCGATCAGCACAAAAACCTACAAAAGACCACGCAGAGTGTGCAAAAAGGACCTCCGCACCGACTCACGGTGCGGAGGGGCCACTCTGCATCCCAGAGCTTCCAGCTAGCAAGACAAAATCATGATAACCAGCTGGACAAGAAAACAGTGAACAAATAATGACTATCAGGAACTTAGCTTCTGCAGGAGAAGGCAGGTCACCAAAGAGATCCAGGAGCGAACTGAACAAATGCAAAAACATTGACAGCTGGCATAGAGTAACGATCTGAGAAGAGTTAAATAGAGCAGCCAACCAAAGGATAAACCACGTCACCTGTGTAAGGAACCTCAGAAGCAGCAGCTTCACTCATAGCCACCAGAGGGAGCCCATAGACAGAACTCGCCGAAGTACCATTCACGACCACAGGAGGGAGTTCGACAACAGAATTCACAACAGTACCCCCCCTTGAGGAGGGGTCACCGAACCCTCACCAGAGCCCCCAGGCCGATCAGGATGAGCCAAATGAAAGGCACGAACTAGATCGGCAGCATGAACATCAGAGGCAAAAACCCAGGAATTATCTTCCTGACCATAACCCTTCCACTTGACCAGGTACTGGAGTTTCCGTCTCGAAACACGAGAATCCAAAATCTTCTCCACCACATACTCCAACTCCCCCTCGACCAACACCGGGGCAGGAGGATCAACGGAGGGAACCATAGGCGCCACGTATCTCCGCAACAACGACCTATGGAACACATTATGGATGGCAAAAGAAGCTGGAAGGTCCAAACGAAATGACACAGGATTAAGAACTTCAGAAATGTTATATGGCCCAATGAAACGAGGCTTAAACTTAGGAGAGGAAACCTTCATAGGAACGTGACGAGATGACAACCAAACCAAATCCCCAACACGAAGTCGGGGACCAACACAACGCCGGCGGTTAGCGAAACGTTGAGCCTTCTCCTGGGACAATGTCAAATTGTTCACCACATGAGTCCAAATCTGCTGCAACCTGTCCACCACCGCATCCACACCAGGACAGTCCGAAGGCTCAACCTGCCCTGAAGAAAAACGAGGATGGAAACCACAATTACAGAAAAAAGGAGAAACTAAAGTAGCCGAGCTGGCCCGATTATTAAGGGCGAACTCAGCCAAAGGCAAGAAGGACACCCAATCATCCTGATCAGCAGAAACAAAGCATCTCAGATATGTCTCCAAAGTCTGATTAGTTCGTTCGGTTTCGCCATTAGTCTGAGGATGGAAAGCCGAAGAAAAAGACAAATCAATGCCCATCTTAGCGCAAAAGGACCACCAAAACCTCGAAACAAACTGGGAACCTCTGTCCGAGACGATGTTCTCTGGAATGCCATGCAAACGACCCACATGCTGGAAAAACTAAGGCACCAAATCAGAGGAGGAAGGCAATTTAGATAAGGGTAGCAAATGGACCATCTTAGAGAAGCGATCACAAACCACCCAAATGACCAACATCTTTTGAGACACAGGGAGATCAGAAATAAAATCCATGGAAATATGCGTCCAGGGTCTCTTCGGGATCGGCAAGGCCAAAAGCAACCCACTGGCACGAGAACAGCAGGGCTTAGCCCGAGCACAAGTCCCACAGGACTGCACAAAAGAACGCACATCCCGTGACAAAGAAGGCCACCAAAAGGATCTAGCCACCAAATCTCTGGTACCAAAGATTCCAGGATGACCAGCCAACACTGAACAATGAATCTCAGAGATAACTCTACTAGTCCATCTATCAGGGACAAACAGTTTCTCCGTAGGACAACGGTCAGGTCTATCAGCCTGAAACTTTTGCAGCACACGCCGCAAATCAGGGGAAATGGCAGACAAATTTACCCCTTCTTTAAGAATACCCGCCGGCTCCGGAACACCCGGAGAGTCAGGCACAAAACTCCTCGACAGGGCATCAGCCTTCACATTCTGAGATCCCGGAAGGTATGAAACCACAAAATCAAAACGGGAGAAAAAGAGCGACCATCGAGCCTGTCTAGGATTCAACCGTTTGGCAGACTCGAGATAAGTCAAATTCTTGTGATCTGTCAAGACCACCACGCGATGTTTAGCTCCTTCAAGACAATGTCGCCACTCCTCAAATGCCCACTTCATGGCCAACAACTCCCGATTGCCCACATCATAATTGCACTCAGCAGGCGAGAATTTTCTAGAAAAGAAGGCACAGGGTTTCATCACCGAGCCATCAGAACTTCTTTGCGACAAAACAGCCCCTGCTCCAATTTCAGAAGCATCAACCTCAACCTGAAAAGGGAGCGAAACATCTGGCTGGCACAACACAGGAGCAGAAGCAAAACGACGCTTCAACTCCTGAAAAGCCTCTACAGCCGCAGAGGACCAATTGACCACATCAGCACCTTTTTTGGTCAAATCAGTCAACGGTTTAGCAATACTGGAAAAATTAGCGATGAAGCGACGATAAAAATTAGCAAAGCCCAGGAATTTCTGCAAGCTCTTCACAGATGTCGGCTGAGTCCAATCGTAAATGGCCTGAACTTTAACAGGGTCCATCTCGATAGTAGAAGGGGAAAAAATGAAACCCAAAAATGAAACCTTCTGAATTCCAAAGAGACACTTTGACCCCTTCACAAACAAGGAATTCGCACGAAGGACCTGGAACACCATTCTCACCTGCTTCACATGAGACTACCAATCATCCGAAAAGACCAAAATGTCATCCAAATATACAATCATGAATCTATCCAGGTACTCTCGGAAGATGTCATGCATAAAGGACTGAAACACGGATGGAGCATTAGAAAGCCCGAATGGCATAACCAGGTACTCAAAATGGCCCTCGGGCGTATTAAATGCCGTTTTCCATTCATCACCCTGTTAAATTCGCACAAGATTATACGCACCACGAAGATCTATCTTGGTGAACCAACTAGCCCCCTTAATCCGAGCAAATAAATCAGACAGCAGCGGCAAAGGATACTGAAATTTGACTGTGATCTTATTAAGAAGGCGGTAATCAATACAAGGTCTCAAAGAACCATCCTTCTTGGCCACAAAAAAGAACCCTGCTCCCAATGGTGACGACGATGGACGAATATGGCCTTTCTCCAAGGATTCCTTTATATAACTCCGCATAGCGGCGTGCTCTGGCACAGATAAATTAAACAGATGGCCCTTAGGAAACTTACTACCAGGAATCAAATTAATAGCACAGTCGCAATCCCTATGAGGAGGTAGGGCACCAGATTTGGGCTCTTCAAAAACATCCCGGTAATCTGATAAAAACTCAGGGACTTCAGGAGTGGAAGGCGAAATTGACAGCAATGGAACATCATCATGTACCCCCTGACAACCCCAGCTGGACACAGACATAGATTTCCAATCCAACACTGGATTATGGACCTGTAGCCATGGCAACCCCAAAACGACCACATCATGCAGATTATGCAACACCAAAAAGCGAATATCCTCCTGATGTGCAGGAGCCATGCACATGGTCAATTGAGTCCAGTACTGAGGCTTATTCTTGGCCAAAGGCGTAGCATCAATTCCTCTCAATGGAACAGGATACTGCAAGGGCTCCAAGAAAAAACCACAGCGCCTGGCAAACTCCAAGTCCATCAAATTCAGGGCAGCGCCTGAATCCACAAGTGCCATTACAGAATAGGACGACAGAGAGCAAATCAGAGTAACGGACAAAATAAATTTCGACTGTACCGTACCAATGATGGCAGACCTAGCAAACCGCTTAGTGCGCTTAGGACAATCGGAGATAGCATGAGTGGATTCACCACAGTAAAAACACAGCCCATTCCGACGTCTGTGTTCTTGCCGTTCAGCTCTGGTCAAAGTCCTATCTCACTGCATAGGCTCAGGCCTATGCTCAGAGAATACCGCCAGATGGTGCACAGCTTTGCGCTTACGCATGCGCCGATCGATCTGAATGGCCAAAGACATAGACTCATTCAGACCAGCAGGCGTGGGAAATCCCATTATGACATCCTTAAGGGCTTTAGAAAGACCCTTTCTGAAAATTGCCACCAGGGCACATTCATTCCACTGAGTAAGCACAGACCACTTTCTAAACTTCTGACAGTACACCTCCGCTTCATCCTGACCCTGACACAAAGCCAGCAAGATTTTCTCTGCCTGATCCACTGAATTTGGTTCATCATAAAGCAATCCAAGCGCCAGAAAAAACGCATCAACATCACGCAATGAAGGATCTCCTGGCGCAAGGGAAAATGCCCAGTCTTGAGGGTCACCACGCAACAAAGAAATAATGATTTTTACCTGTTGAACGGGGTCACCAGAGGAGCGGGGTTTCAAAGCTAGAAACAGTTTACAATTATTTTTGAAATTCAAGAACCTAGATCTATCCCCAGAAAATAAGTCAGGAATAGGAATTCTAGGCTCTAACATAGGATTCTGAACCACAAAATCTTGAATGTTTTGTACCCTTGCAGTGAGATGATCCACACAAGAGGACAGACCTTGAATGTCCATATCTACACCTGTGTCCTGAACCACCCAAAGGTCTAGGGAAAAAGAAAGACAAAACACAGTGCAAAGAAAAAAAAATGGTCTCAGAAGTTCTCTTATCCCTCTATTGAGATGCATTAATACTTTGGGCCAGCTGTACTATTATGACCTGGTGGTTAGGAGCACCCGGAATGACCTGATAGTTAAACCTCATACAGGACGAGCTCTGGGATGTGGGAGCTCTGCTGACCGCAAGCCCTAATCCTAACCTCATACAGGACGAGCTCTGGGATGTGGGAGCTCTGCTAACCGCAAGCCCTAATCCTATCACACACACTAGAAATAGCCGTGGAGCGCTCCTGACCAGACCTAGGCGCCACGTCACAGCCTAAGAACTATCTAGCCCTAGAGATAGAAAATAAAGCCTACCTTGCCTCAGAGAAATTCCCCAAAGGTAAAGGAAGCCCCCCACATATATTGACTGTGAGTAAAGATGAAAGTCACAAACGCAGAAATGAAACAGGTTTCAGCAAAGGGAGGCCAGACTTACTAAATAGACAGAGGATAGGAAAGGTAACTTTGCGATCAGCACAAAAACCTACAAAAGACCACGCAGAGTGTGCAAAAAGGACCTCCGCACCGACTCACGGTGCGGAGGGGCCACTCTGCATCGCAGAGCTTCCAGCTAGCAAGACAAAATCATGATAACCAGCTGGACAAGAAAACAGTGAACAAATAATGACTATCAGGAACTTAGCTTCTGCAGGAGAAGGCAGGTCACCAGAGAGATCCAGGAGCGAACTGAACAAATGCAAAAACATTGACAGCTGGCATGGAGTAACGATCTGAGAAGAGTTAAATAGAGCAGCCAACCAAAGGATAAACCACGTCACCTGTGTAAGGAACCTCAGAAGCAACAGCTTCACTCATAGCCACCAGAGGGAGCCCATAGACAGAACTCGCCGAAGTACCATTCACGACCACAGGAGGGAGTTCGACAACAGAATTCACAACACACACCCCAACTTGGAGGGTACCAGAGGCCACACCCTAGCTCGGAGGGTACCGGAGGCCACACCCCACCTCGGAGGGTACTGGAGGCCTTACCCTAATTTGTAGGGTACTCGGAGGCCACACCCCAAGAGGCCAAATTCTAACTCAGAGGGTATTGAAGGCCACACCCTAATTTGGAGGGTTCCAGAAACCACACCCCAACTTGGAAGGTATCAGAGGCCACACTCCAACTCGGAGGGTGCCGGAGGCCACATTCCAAGAGTCCACTCCCCAACTCGGAAGGTAATCGAGGTCACACCCCAAGAGGCCCGACCCCAACTCGGAGGGTACCGAAGGCCACACCCCAACTTGGAAAGTACCACATGCCACACCCCAACTCGGAGGGTACCGGAGGCACAAATTGGGGAGTACTGAGGCCACACATCAACTTGGAGGGTACCAGAGGCCACACCCTAGCTTGGAGGGTTCCAGAGGCCAAACCCCAGCTCAGAGGGTACTGGAGGCCACACCCTAGCTCACAGGATAGCGGAGGCCACACCCCAGCTCAGAGGGTACTGGAGGCAACATCCCAGCTCAGAGGGTACACAGAGGCCACACCCCATTTGGGATTGTACCAGAGGCTGCACCCCAATTTGGAGGGTACCAGAGGCCACACCCCAATTTGGAGGGTACCAGAGGCCACACCCCAATTAGGAGGGTACTGGAAACCACACCCTAACTCGGAGGGTATTGGAGGATGTACCCCAGGTCGGAGGGTATTGGAGGCCACACCCCAAGAGTCCAC
The DNA here is from genome assembly GCF_032444005.1 of Ranitomeya imitator. NCBI lineage: Eukaryota > Metazoa > Chordata > Amphibia > Anura > Dendrobatidae > Ranitomeya > Ranitomeya imitator. The sequence goes on along the minus strand of NC_091283.1, from coordinate 645,989,443 downwards.
ACCCCAACTCGGAGGGTACTGGAAGCCACATCCCAATTCAGAGGGTACTCAGAGGCCACACCCAAATTTGGAGGGTAACGGAGGCCACACCCCAATTTGGAGGGTAACAGGCCACACTTCAAGAGGCCACTCCCCAACTCGAAGGGTACCAAAGGCCACTCCACAAATCAAAGGGTACCCGAAGGCTACTCCCCAACACCAAGGGTGCCTGAAAGGTAACCGATGCCACACTCAACTCAGAGGGTACCGGAGGCCACAACACAACCTGGAGGGTACCGGAGGCCACACCCCAAGAGTCCACACCCCAAATCATAGGGTAATGGAGCCCACACCCTAATTTGGAGGGTACTCGGAGGTCACACCCTAAGAGGCCAAACTCCAACTCAGAGGGAACCGAAGGCCACACCCCAACTCAGAGGGTACCGGAAACCGCACCCCAATTCGGAAGGTATCGGAGGCTACACACCATCTCGGAGGGTCCCAGAGGCCACACCCCAAGAGTCCACACCCCAACTTGGAGGATAATCGAGGTCACACCAAGAGGCCAAACCCCCAACTCGGAGGGTACTGAAGACCACACCCTAACTTGGAAGGTACCAAAGACCTCACTCCAACTTGGAGGGTACCGGAGGCTACACCCAAAATTGGAGGGTACCGAGGCCACACCCCAACTTGAAGAGTATCGGAGGCCACACCCTAGTTCGGAGGGTACTGGAGGCCACATCCCAGCTTGGAGGGTATCAGGCCAAACCCCAACTCGGAGGGTAGCGGAGGCCACAACCCAACTTGGAGGTTAACCCGAGGCCACACCCCAAATCTAAGGGTACCCGAAGGCTACTCCCCAACTCCAAAGGTGCCTGGAAGGTAATGGATGCCACACCCAACACGGAGGGTACCGGAGGCCACAACCCAGCTCGGAGGGTACCAGAAGCCACACTCCAAATCGAAGGGTAGCAGAATGCTACACCCCAACTCTGAGGATGCCTGGAAGGTAATGGATGCCACTGCCCAACTCGGAAGGTACCAGAAGACAAACTGCAACTCGGAGGGTACCCGGAGGCCACACCCCAACTGAGACTTTGCCTGTAGGACATACCCCAACTCAGAAGGTATCAGAGGCCACACCCCAGCTCTGAGGGTACCAAAGGCCACACCCCAACTCGGAGTGTACCAATGGTCACACCCCAACTCGGAAGATATCAGAGGCCACACACCAGCTTGGAGAGTAGCGGAGGCCAAACCTCAACTCAGAGGGTAGCGGAGGCCATGCCCCAATTTTGAGGGTATTGGAGGCCACACCCCAATTTGGAGGGTTCCTTTGGCCACACCCCAATTCGGAGGGTACCAGAGGCCACAACCCAACTTGGAGGGAACCAGAGGCCACACCCCATTTCAGAGGGTACCAGAAACCACACATCTCGGAGGGTACCGGAAACCACACCTCAACTGGGAGGATATCGGAGGCCACAGCCCAGCTCGGAGGGTATCACAGGCCACACCCCAAGAGTTCACACCCCAACTCGGAGGGTACTGGAGGCCACACCCCAATTCGAATGGTACTCGGAGGCCACACGCAAATTTGGAGGGCAACGGAGGCCACACACACCCCAACTGAGAGGGTATCGGAGGCCAAATGTCAACTCGAAGGGTAGCGGAGGCCACACCTCAATTCGGAGGGTATCGGAGGCCACACCCCAACTCGGAGGGTAACGGTGGCCACACCCCATCTGGTAGGGTGCCCGAAGGAACCCTAACTTGGGGGATACCAAAGGCCACACCACAAATTGGAGGGTACCTGAAGGCTACACCCCAACTCCGAGGGTGCCTGGAAGGTAACGGATGCTACACGCCAACTCCGAGTGTACCCAGGGACGCTGCTTCCATTAGGCGATTTGAGCCCTTTGGCTCAGGCGGCAGAAAAGAGGGGGCGGCAGATTCCGTAGTAACTGGATTTGCACTAGGTTTTTTTTTTTTTTTTTTATAAAACTCCGGGGTCAAGTGCAAACCCCCCCTCCTCCCTCCCTCCGGTGACTGAAAATACGCTCAGTGAGCGTGTTGGATCCGTGGGTAATCACTAAAATAAGAGAGAGAACCCACCATGTAATATATACAGATATGGCAGTAGCCATACACTACACGTAGTGCAAGTGTCCCCAGGTGGTAACCAGTACCTTATGTATAGTCCGCTAAGGAAAAAGCACGGCTGTAAGCTGTGAAGGAAGAATGACATGTCAGGGCTGAAGCAGAAAACGTGGCGTCATAACCCCGCTATGTGGGGAATAGAAGCTGTGGTGAGAGTGCCTGAGAGAGTGTTACCTTATGAGAGACCGGGTCCTGACGCGGTGTCCACCGCTGTCGGCGAGAATGCCCGGGTGAAAGAACGCCATATCGGCGCTCCTTATGTGCACACCGGCAGAGCGTTGTTGCCGTGACTGACAGAAGTGTGACAGCCAGTGGAGGGAAGCTAGAGGTGGGAGGCGGGACTATTGAGGATGTGCACAGTGTACGTGGACCAAGCAGGGGGATCCCAGATGGTACGTTTAAGGTGATAACAACGCTGCTGAATGTGGAAGTGGTAGTCGTTCTCATTCTATCAGCTGTGCCCGCAGACAAGAGGAAGAATCCTGGCGATTCAATAAAGACGGCTCTAGGGAAACAGATAAATGCATTAGAGACATAATATTGACAAATATACAGTTACTATCATAATCAAGGTTATTAGTAATCACAAATTGAGAATAACTGACCAACAGTGGAACCTATTAAAGAGCCCATGGACGGAGGTCAAAAAAAGGCCTATGTTATTATGTAAAGGATAAAAGATCATAATCTCTGTTGAGACCTTTAGGGTGTAAAGTATCCAGGGTATGGATCCAGAACGCCTCCCTTCGTTTTAGGGAGCTCAGTCTGTCTCCTCCGCGTCTGGGGGCTGGGACCTGCTCAATCACTTGAAACATCAACTGGGAAATGTTATGGCCTTTGGATATGAAATGTTGTGGGATAGATAAAAGCATGTTGCCGCACCTGATCGTGGATTTATGCTTAGAGATACGTTCCCGGATAGGCCGGGTGGTCTCTCCCACATAAAGCATGCCGCAGGGGCATTTAGTGAGATAAACCACGTATGCGGAGTCGCAGTTGAAGTAATTTTTAATGGGAAAAGATTTACCCGAGCGTGGATGGTGGAAAGAGTTACCCTTTAAGACATTACTGCATTGAGTGCAGTGGAGACACGGGAAAGTCCCGAGTCGAGGGTTCTGGAGAAACCGTTGTGAGGGTGGCCTTTTGTCTGATCCTACGTTGGCTCTTACCAATGAATCTCTGAGATTGCGGGGTCTCCTGAAGCACGGGAGAAATGGTTCCCTAAATTCTGGGATGTTGGGGTGAGCAGTAGTGAGTAAATGCCAGTGTTGGCGTATATTTCTATGCAGGATATATGCGAACAGATGGAAGGAGTGGATGAATGGGATACGGTTGTGCGTCTTAGGTCTGTTGTTGTGGCCAGAAATGTGGGAGTCCTGGAGAATAGAATCGGGGTAGCCCCTTGCCTGAAACTTGGCTTTCATTTCTGACACTCTTTGTGTCCGTAGCTCATCGTCTGAAACTATGCGGGTCACCCGCTGGATTTGGGGATCGCTTTTTTAATAGCTCGGGGGTGCAAGCTCTGAAAGTGTAGTAGGCTATTTTGGTCTGTGCTTTTTTTGTGTGGATGTCCGTACTTAATGTGCCTTTATGGTCCTTGATGACCACCGTATCCAGAAAGTTAATTCTATGTTGGTCATGGGCCATAGTGAAGGAGATACCGGGCCATGCAGTATTAAGAAAATCCACAAAAGACAGGAGGGACTCCAACGTGCCGCCCCAGACGCAAACTATGTCGTCTATGTAGCGTTTCCAGAGTAAAACGTTATCATGGAAACGTAAATCAGAGGAGATAAGACTCTCTTCAAAATCCGCCATGTAGCAGTTTGCATAAGGGGGCGCCACGTTGGAGCCCATCGCGGTCCCCCGTGTCTGTAAGTAGAATTGGTCCTGGAACAAGAAGTGATTAGAATCCAGAACCACACAGTGCTCCATACTGTATAATGTCCACACATAATGCTCCATACTGTATAATGGCCACACTCACATGATGCTCCATACTGTATAATGGCCACACATGATGCTCCATACTGTATAATGACCACATATGATGCTCCATATTGTATAATGGCCACACATGATGCTCCATACTGTATAATGGCCCTACATGATGCTCCATACTGTATAATGGCCACACATGATACTACATACTGAATGATGGCCACACATGATGCTCTATACTGTATAATGGCCACACATGATGCGGTGCAGTCTGCCTCCCAAAATCTCTGAAATACGTGATTCAGACAGAACCCCCAGAGAAAATTCCATATAATGAGGCAGATGGAGGCACTGTGGATGTCTGACCAGTGATCCTGCGGTGTCAGTCTTCTTAGTCATACATAAAAGCACGGTCCACCATAAAAGGACACCGCTGAACATAGGCCAGACGGATTCCAGAGTTACTCTGCTGCCTCATTATAATAGTGAATGGATCCCTCGGAGTTTTCATCTGAATCATGTCACTCAGAGATTTAGATGGAAACCCCAAAGTAAGTGCTCAACGCAGAGCACTGGATAAACGTGATCCCAAACTTTATGTCAAATGTTCCCAATTTGCTGGTTAGTGGTCCCTTGCTGCCTGTAGCTCTCTAACATGGCTCTCATTCTTCCCCTGTCCAGGGACCGTACCTGCACGGTAGGCAACTTGAGCCATCTCTTTGGGATCTCTGTCCACGGTGACTCTGATTGCTGCTGTACATGCTGCTGTATTATGTGGAAAAGTCCCTTTTAGTTTCCTGCCCTCTGGTTCTGCTGTGGGACCTGTAGTTCCTCACGACCTCAGGCTCCCGATGCCTGGTTTCTGCGCTCAGCTTAGAGAGGCCCAGAAGCAATCCTCCTCTAGCTACTAAGTCCTTCTGTGCTCCTTCACTGTCTGCACCAGACTAACTGACTTCTCCTCCAGTCCAGGATGTATATAGGCAAGTTCTCCTTAAACCGGGTTTAGAGCTCCCCCTTCTGACCTGGAGTCAGAAAATGTTGCATGTAAGATTACCTGCCAAAGAGATCCTTCCTGTCCCCGGCATGGCAATACCACTGTGGTACCTGCTCCATGGACTATCACTGAATCATGGATACATTTGGGGTAGTCAGGATTTGGACCCACCGGTCACCTAAGCCCCATGGATACGTTTGGGAAAAACCAGGATTGGGAACAACGGGTCACCTGGCTCCATGGAGATGTTCAGAGAAGCCAGGTTGTGACCGTACAGTCAACTAGTCTTCAATGGACTGTCAGCTTCCTAAGCTTGACATTACCTCCTCTCTGTGAGTGCCACAGGTGAGAGTAGTCGGCCCCAGAAGCTCTGAAGTCACAGCTGCTCTTATCCCGGAGTGTCAGCAGAAGGGTGAGACTCTGTACTTTTGTACCATCTTCGCGTATTGCCACACCATTTTACCCTCCCCCTGTGTTGTCTGAGTAGTATTACGGCCACGGTAAAAAGAGAGAGGGCGTTCGGTGGTATGTGCCCTTGTCCATGTGGCTTTAGGCTAGCAGACCAGAGCACCCGCCGACCCCCGTGTCTCCACACCTCAAACAAGCAACTGAAGTCATCTGCAGTAAAGGTAAAATCCTTAAGGCCATAGTCTAGCAGTAGGGAAAATAAGAAAACCAGTTACTTAGCCTCGTCTGGTCCAGCGAGGCCTCTCTGCTACTGCTCTGGTCTACGCGTACAGGCTGCAGCGGAGTCGTCATAATAATGCCTGTGACCGCTGCCCCCAATCGCTTAGCTTAGCAGTCATACCGAGGTACACGGCACAGGCTGCTGAGCTCACTGATTGTCTGCAGCCTGTAGACAGCCCGTAGCGGCTATGCATCGCTGGCCTGGGGGGTGATGTCTGATGATACTTTTCCCTAGCACTAGTCTATAATGGAAACCTCGTTTAAGTGGGGGACCCCATCCATAGTCCCCTTTCCTCTGTGCCTGCCCCGGCGATCCTATGTGACACCAGCCCCCACTACCTTGGCTATCTGACCTCCACATAATGACAGGTCACGGCCATAGTCCTCAGTGCAGCCCACGTCCTTGTTACCCCCACCCCTAAGGGCCGGCATGGCCGACCACCCCCTCAGCTTGTGCCCTGTGGTCCTTGGCACATTCTGCATCAGTACAGAGAGGAAAGCACCCAGCGTTGTCAGTGACAACCCGAACCCCTCACACACAGGAGCGCAGCGCAGAGACCACCGCATCCACACAGTCACACACGTCTCCAGCGACTTCCGGTCCGCGCATGCGCACGACTCTCCGACTCTGCTTTTTGGGAGAAGCCGGCATTTCTGGGGTGCAAGGCGCCGTGTGGACTGTTCACTGCGAGCGGAGGGACAGAAGAGCGGATGTGAGTGTGCTCCTATCACCATGCAGGACACTGCCTCCTCCCTGCATCCCCCTGTAGAACTACAAAGCCCAGCAGAGACTTCTAATTCTACAGCCACATCTACTACCAGAATCTATCTACTCCCATCATCCCTGCTCCTATCCAACATATCTAATAACTACTCCCATCATCTCTGCTCCTATCCAACATATCTGATAACTACTCCCATCATCCCTGCTCCTATCCAACATATCTAATAACTACTCCCATCATCTCTGCTCCTATCCAACATATCTAATAACTACTCCCATCATCCCTGCTCCTATCCAACATATCTAATAACTACTCCCATCATCCCTGCTCCTATCCAACATATCTAATAACTACTCCCATCATCTCTGCTCCTATCCAACATATCTGATAACTACTCCCATCATCCCTGCTCCTATCCAACATATCTGATAACTACTCCCATCATCCCTGCTCCTATCCAACATATCTGATAACTACTCCCATCATCTCTGCTCCTATCACCATGCAGAACACTGCCTCCTCCCTGCATCCCCCTGTAGAACTACAAAGCCCAGCAGAGACTTCTAATTCTACAGCCACATCTACTACCAGAATCTATCTACTCCCATCATCCCTGCTCCTATCCAACATATCTGATAACTACTCCCATCATCTCTGCTCCTATCCAACATATCTAATAACTACTCCCATCATCCCTGCTCCTATCCAACATATCTGATAACTACTCCCATCATCTCTGCTCCTATCCAACATATCTAATAACTACTCCCATCATCCCTGCTCCTATCCAACATATCTAATAACTACTCCCATCATCCCTGCTCCTATCCAACATATCTGATAACTACTCCCATCATCTCTGCTCCTATCCAACATATCTGATAACTACTCCCATCATCTCTGCTCCTATCCAACATATCTAATAACTACTCCCATCATCCCTGCTCCTATCCAACATATCTAATAACTACTCCCATCATCCCTGCTCCTATCCAACATATCTGATAACTACTCCCATCATCCCTGCTCCTATCCAACATATCTAATAACTACTCCCATCATCTCTGCTCCTATCCAACATATCTAATAACTACTCCCATCATCCCTGCTCCAATCCAACATATCTGATAACTACTCCCATCATCCCTGCTCCTATCCAACATATCTAATAACTACTCCCATCATCCCTGCTCCTATCCAACATATCTAATAACTACTCCCATCATCCCTGCTCCTATCCAACATATCTGATAACTACTCCCATCATCCCTGCTCCTATCCAACATATCTAATAACTACTCCCATCATCCCTGCTCCTATCCAACATATCTGATAACTACTCCCATCATCTCTGCTCCTATCCAACATATCTGATAACTACTCCCATCATCCCTGCTCCTATCCAACATATCTAATAACTACTCCCATCATCCCTGCTCCTATCCAACATATCTGATAACTACTCCCATCATCTCTGCTCCTATCCAACATATCTGATAACTACTCCCATCATCTCTGCTCCTATCCAACATATCTGATAACTACTCCCATCATCTCTGCTCCTATCCAACATCTCTAATAACTACTCCCATCATCCCTGCTCCTATCCAACATATCTGATAACTACTCCCATCATCCCTGCTCCTATCCAACATATCTAATAACTACTCCCATCATCCCTGCTCCTATCCAACATATCTAATAACTACTCCCATCATCCCTGCTCCTATCCAACATATCTAATAACTACTCCCATCATCCCTGCTCCTATCCAACATATCTGATAACTACTCCCATCATCTCTGCTCCTATCCAACATATCTGATAACTACTCCCATCATCCCTGCTCCTATCCAACATATCTAATAACTACTCCCATCATCCCTGCTCCTATCCAACATATCTGATAACTACTCCCATCATCTCTGCTCCTATCCAACATATCTGATAACTACTCCCATCATCTCTGCTCCTATCCAACATATCTGATAACTACTCCCATCATCTCTGCTCCTATCCAACATATCTAATAACTACTCCCATCATCCCTGCTCCTATCCAACATATCTGATAACTACTCCCATCATCTCTGCTCCTATCCAACATATCTGATAACTACTCCCATCATCCCTGCTCCTATCCAACATATCTAATAACTACTCCCATCATCCCTGCTCCTATCCAACATATCTGATAACTACTCCCATCATCTCTGCTCCTATCCAACATATCTGATAACTACTCCCATCATCCCTGCTCCTATCCAACATATCTGATAACTACTCCCATCATCCCTGCTCCTATCCAACATATCTGATAACTACTCCCATCATCCCTGCTCCTATCCAACATATCTAATAACTACTCCCATCATCCCTGCTCCTATCCAACATATCTGATAACTACTCCCATCATCTCTGCTCCTATCCAACATATCTGATAACTACTCCCATCATCCCTGCTCCTATCCAACATATCTGATAACTACTCCCATCATCCCTGCTCCTATCCAACATATCTGATAACTACTCCCATCATCCCTGCTCCTATCCAACATATCTGATAACTACTCCCATCATCTCTGCTCCTATCCAACATATCTGATAACTACTCCCATCATCCCTGCTCCTATCCAACATATCTAATAACTACTCCCATCATCCCTGCTCCTATCCAACATATCTGATAACTACTCCCATCATCTCTGCTCCTATCCAACATATCTGATAACTACTCCCATCATCTCTGCTCCTATCCAACATCTCTGATAACTACTCCCATCATCCCTGCTCCTATCCAACATATCTGATAACTACTCCCATCATCCCTGCTCCTATCCAACATATCTGATAACTACTCCCATCATCCCTGCTCCTATCCAACATATCTGATAACTACTCCCATCATCTCTGCTCCTATCCAACATATCTGATAACTACTCCCATCATCCCTGCTCCTATCCAACATATCTAATAACTACTCCCATCATCCCTGCTCCTATCCAACATATCTAATAACTACTCCCATCATCCCTGCTCCTATCCAACATATCTGATAACTACTCCCATCATCCCTGCTCCTATCCAACATATCTAATAACTACTCCCATCATCCCTGCTCCTATCCAACATATCTGATAACTACTCCCATCATCCCTGCTCCTATCCAACATATCTAATAACTACTCCCATTATCCCTGCTCCTATCCAACATCTCTAATAACTACTCCCATCATCCCTGCTCCTATCCAACATATCTAATAACTACTCCCATCATCCCTGCTCCTATCCAACATATCTGATAACTACTCCCATCATCTCTGCTCCTATCCAACATATCTGATAACTACTCCCATCATCTCTGCTCCTATCCAACATATCTGATAACTACTCCCATCATCCCTGCTCCTATCCAACATATCTAATAACTACTCCCATCATCCCTGCTCCTATCCAACATATCTGATAACTACTCCCATCATCCCTGCTCCTATCCAACATATCTAATAACTACTCCCATTATCCCTGCTCCTATCCAACATCTCTAATAACTACTCCCATCATCCCTGCTCCTATCCAACATATCTAATAACTACTCCCATCATCCCTGCTCCTATCCAACATATCTAATAACTACTCCCATCATCCCTGCTCCTATCCAACATATCTAATAACTACTCCCATCATCCCTGCTCCTATCCAACATATCTGATAACTACTCCCATCATCCCTGCTCCTATCCAACATATCTAATAACTACTCCCATCATCCCTGCTCCTATCCAACATATCTAATAACTACTCCCATCATCCCTGCTCCTATCCAACATATCTGATAACTACTCCCAACATCTCTACTATCCAACATATCTGATAACTACTCCCATCATCCCTGCTCCTATCCAACATATCTAATAACTACTCCCATCATCCCTGCTCCTATCCAACATCTCTGATAACTACTCCCATCATCTCTGCTCCTATCCAACATATCTGATAACTACTCCCATCATCCCTGCTCCTATCCAACATATCTGATAACTACTCCCAACATCTCTACTATCCAACATATCTGATAACTACTCCCATCATCCCTGCTCCTATCCAACATATCTGATAACTACTCCCATCATCTCTGCTCCTATCCAACATATCTGATAACTACTCCCATCATCCCTGCTCCTATCCAACATATCTGATAACTACTCCCATCATCTCTGCTCCTATCCAACATATCTGATAACTACTCCCATCATCCCTGCTCCTATCCAACATATCTAATAACTACTCCCATCATCTCTGCTCCTATCACCATGCAGAACACTGCCTCCTCCCTGCATCCCCCTGTAGAACTACAAAGCCCAGCATGCCCAGCAGAGACTTCTAATTCTACAGCCACATCTACTACCAGAATCTATCTACTCCCATCATCCCTGCTCCTATCCAACATATCTGATAACTACTCCCATCATCCCTGCTCCTATCCAACATATCTGATAACTACTCCCATCATCTCTGCTCCTATCCAACATATCTAATAACTACTCCCATCATCCCTGCTCCTATCCAACATATCTGATAACTACTCCCATCATCTCTGCTCCTATCCAACATATCTGATAACTACTCCCATCATCTCTGCTCCTATCCAACATCTCTAATAACTACTCCCATCATCCCTGCTCCTATCCAACATATCTGATAACTACTCCCATCATCCCTGCTCCTATCCAACATATCTAATAACTACTCCCATCATCCCTGCTCCTATCCAACATATCTAATAACTACTCCCATCATCCCTGCTCCTATCCAACATATCTGATAACTACTCCCATCATCTCTGCTCCTATCCAACATATCTGATAACTACTCCCATCATCCCTGCTCCTATCCAACATATCTAATAACTACTCCCATCATCCCTGCTCCTATCCAACATATCTGATAACTACTCCCATCATCTCTGCTCCTATCCAACATATCTGATAACTACTCCCATCATCCCTGCTCCTATCCAACATATCTGATAACTACTCCCATCATCTCTGCTCCTATCCAACATATCTGATAACTACTCCCATCATCTCTGCTCCTATCCAACATATCTGATAACTACTCCCATCATCCCTGCTCCTATCCAACATATCTGATAACTACTCCCATCATCTCTGCTCCTATCCAACATATCTAATAATAACTACTCCCATCATCCCTGCTCCAATCCAACATATCTGATAACTACTCCCATCATCTCTGCTCCTATCCAACATATCTGATAACTACTCCCATCATCCCTGCTCCTATCCAACATATCTAATAACTACTCCCATCATCTCTGCTCCTATCCAACATATCTGATAACTACTCCCATCATCCCTGCTCCTATCCAACATATCTAATAACTACTCCCATCATCTCTGCTCCTATCCAACATATCTAATAACTACTCCCATCATCTCTGCTCCTATCCAACATATCTAATAACTACTCCCATCATCCCTGCTCCTATCCAACATATCTGATAACTACTCCCATCATCCCTGCTCCTATCCAACATATCTGATAACTACTCCCATCATCTCTGCTCCTATCCAACATATCTAATAACTACTCCCATCATCCCTGCTCCTATCCAACATATCTGATAACTACTCCCATCATCTCTGCTCCTATCCAACATATCTGATAACTACTCCCATCATCCCTGCTCCTATCCAACATATCTAATAACTACTCCCATCATCCCTGCTCCTATCCAACATATCTGATAACTACTCCCATCATCTCTGCTCCTATCCAACATATCTGATAACTACTCCCATCATCCCTGCTCCTATCCAACATATCTGATAACTACTCCCATCATCCCTGCTCCTATCCAACATATCTGATAACTACTCCCATCATCCCTGCTCCTATCCAACATATCTAATAACTACTCCCATCATCCCTGCTCCTATCCAACATATCTGATAACTACTCCCATCATCTCTGCTCCTATCCAACATATCTAATAACTACTCCCATCATCCCTGCTCCTATCCAACATATCTGATAACTACTCCCATCATCTCTGCTCCTATCCAACATATCTGATAACTACTCCCATCATCCCTGCTCCTATCCAACATATCTGATAACTACTCCCATCATCCCTGCTCCTATCCAACATATCTGATAACTACTCCCATCATCCCTGCTCCTATCCAACATATCTGATAACTACTCCCATCATCTCTGCTCCTATCCAACATATCTGATAACTACTCCCATCATCCCTGCTCCTATCCAACATATCTAATAACTACTCCCATCATCCCTGCTCCTATCCAACATATCTGATAACTACTCCCATCATCTCTGCTCCTATCCAACATATCTGATAACTACTCCCATCATCTCTGCTCCTATCCAACATCTCTGATAACTACTCCCATCATCCCTGCTCCTATCCAACATATCTGATAACTACTCCCATCATCCCTGCTCCTATCCAACATATCTGATAACTACTCCCATCATCCCTGCTCCTATCCAACATATCTGATAACTACTCCCATCATCTCTGCTCCTATCCAACATATCTGATAACTACTCCCATCATCCCTGCTCCTATCCAACATATCTAATAACTACTCCCATCATCCCTGCTCCTATCCAACATATCTAATAACTACTCCCATCATCCCTGCTCCTATCCAACATATCTAATAACTACTCCCATCATCCCTGCTCCTATCCAACATATCTGATAACTACTCCCATCATCCCTGCTCCTATCCAACATATCTAATAACTACTCCCATCATCCCTGCTCCTATCCAACATATCTGATAACTACTCCCATCATCCCTGCTCCTATCCAACATATCTAATAACTACTCCCATTATCCCTGCTCCTATCCAACATCTCTAATAACTACTCCCATCATCCCTGCTCCTATCCAACATATCTGATAACTACTCCCATCATCCCTGCTCCTATCCAACATATCTGATAACTACTCCCATCATCCCTGCTCCTATCCAACATATCTAATAACTACTCCCATCATCCCTGCTCCTATCCAACATATCTGATAACTACTCCCATCATCCCTGCTCCTATCCAACATATCTAATAACTACTCCCATTATCCCTGCTCCTATCCAACATCTCTAATAACTACTCCCATCATCCCTGCTCCTATCCAACATATCTAATAACTACTCCCATCATCCCTGCTCCTATCCAACATATCTAATAACTACTCCCATCATCCCTGCTCCTATCCAACATATCTAATAACTACTCCCATCATCCCTGCTCCTATCCAACATATCTGATAACTACTCCCATCATCCCTGCTCCTATCCAACATATCTAATAACTACTCCCATCATCCCTGCTCCTATCCAACATATCTGATAACTACTCCCATCATCCCTGCTCCTATCCAACATATCTGATAACTACTCCCAACATCTCTACTATCCAACATATCTGATAACTACTCCCATCATCCCTGCTCCTATCCAACATATCTGATAACTACTCCCATCATCTCTGCTCCTATCCAACATATCTGATAACTACTCCCATCATCCCTGCTCCTATCCAACATATCTGATAACTACTCCCATCATCTCTGCTCCTATCCAACATATCTGATAACTACTCCCATCATCTCTGCTCCTATCCAACATATCTGATAACTACTCCCATCATCTCTGCTCCTATCCAACATATCTAATAACTACTCCCATCATCTCTGCTCCTATCCAACATATCTGATAACTACTCCCATCATCCCTGCTCCTATCACCATGCAGAACACTGCCTCCTCCCTGCATCCCCTGTAGAACTACAAAGCCCAGCATGCCCAGCAGAGACTTCTAATTCTACAGCCACATCTACTACCAGAATCTATCTACTCCCATCATCCCTGCTCCTATCCAACATATCTGATAACTACTCCCATCATCTCTGCTCCTATCCAACATCTCTGATAACTACTCCCATCATCTCTGCTCCTATCCAACATATCTGATAACTACTCCCATCATCCCTGCTCCTATCCAACATATCTGATAACTACTCCCATCATCCCTGCTCCTATCCAACATATCTGATAACTACTCCCATCATCCCTGCTCCTATCCAACATATCTGATAACTACTCCCATCATCCCTGCTCCTATCCAACATATCTGATAACTACTCCCATCATCCCTGCTCCTATCCAACATATCTGATAACTACTCCCATCATCCCTGCTCCTATTCAACATATCTGATAACTACTCCCATCATCCCTGCTCCTATCCAACATATCTGATAACTACTCCCATCATCCCTGCTCCTATCCAACATATCTGATAACTACTCCCATCATCCCTGCTCCTATCCAACATATCTGATAACTACTCCCATCATCTCTGCTCCTATCCAACATATCTAATAACTACTCCCATCATCTCTGCTCCTATCCAACATATCTAATAACTACTCCCATCATCCCTGCTCCTATCCAACATATCTAATAACTACTCCCATCATCTCTGCTCCTATCCAACATATCTGATAACTACTCCCATCATCTCTGCTCCTATCCAACATATCTGATAACTACTCCCATCATCCCTGCTCCTATCCAACATATCTGATAACTACTCCCATCATCTCTGCTCCTATCCAACATATCTAATAATAACTACTCCCATCATCCCTGCTCCAATCCAACATATCTGATAACTACTCTCATCATCCCTGCTCCTATCCAACATATCTGATAACTACTCCCATCATCTCTGCTCCTATCCAACATATCTGATAACTACTCCCATCATCCCTGCTCCTATCCAACATATCTGATAACTACTCCCATCATCCCTGCTCCTATCCAACATATCTGATAACTACTCCCATCATCTCTGCTCCTATCCAACATATCTGATAACTACTTCCATCATCTCTGCTCCTATCCAACATATCTGATAACTACTCCCATCATCTCTGCTCCTATCCAACATATCTAATAACTACTCCCATCATCCCTGCTCCTATCCAACATATCTGATAACTACTCCCATCATCTCTGCTCCTATCCAACATCTCTGATAACTACTCCCATCATCTCTGCTCCTATCCAACATATCTGATAACTACTCCCATCATCTCTGCTCCTATCCAACATATCTGATAACTACTCCCATCATCCCTGCTCCTATCCAACATCTCTGATAACTACTCCCATCATCTCTGCTCCTATCCAACATATCTGATAACTACTCCCATCATCTCTGCTCCTATCCAACATATCTGATAACTACTCCCATCATCCCTGCTCCTATCCAACATATCTGATAACTACTCCCATCATCCCTGCTCCTATCCAACATATCTGATAACTACTCCCATCATCTCTGCTCCTATCCAACATATCTGATAACTACTCCCATCATCCCTGCTCCTATCCAACATATCTAATAACTACTCCCATCATCCCTGCTCCTATCCAACATATCTAATAACTACTCCCATCATCCCTGCTCCTATCCAACATATCTAATAACTACTCCCATCATCCCTGCTCCTATCCAACATATCTGATAACTACTCCCATCATCCCTGCTCCTATCCAACATATCTGATAACTACTCCCATCATCCCTGCTCCTATCCAACATATCTGATAACTACTCCCATCATCCCTGCTCCTATCCAACATATCTAATAACTACTCCCATTATCCCTGCTCCTATCCAACATATCTAATAACTACTCCCATCATCCCTGCTCCTATCCAACATATCTAATAACTACTCCCATCATCCCTGCTCCTATCCAACATATCTAATAACTACTCCCATCATCCCTGCTCCTATCCAACATATCTAATAACTACTCCCATCATCCCTGCTCCTATCCAACATATCTGATAACTACTCCCATCATCCCTGCTCCTATCCAACATATCTGATAACTACTCCCATCATCTCTGCTCCTATCCAACATATCTAATAACTACTCCCATCATCCCTGCTCCTATCCAACATATCTAATAACTACTCCCATCATCCCTGCTCCTATCCAACATATCTAATAACTACTCCCATCATCCCTGCTCCTATCCAACATATCTAATAACTACTCCCATCATCCCTGCTCCTATCCAACATATCTAATAACTACTCCCATCATCCCTGCTCCTATCCAACATATCTAATAACTACTCCCATCATCTCTGCTCCTATCCAACATATCTAATAACTACTCCCATCATCCCTGCTCCTATCCAACATATCTAATAACTACTCCCATCATCCCTGCTCCTATCACCATGCAGAACACTGCCTCCTCCCTGCATCCCCCTGTAGAACTACAAAGCCCAGCATGCCCAGCAGAGACTTCTAATTCTACAGCCACATCTACTACCAGAATCTATCTACTCCCATCATCTCTGCTCCTATCCAACATATCTGATAACTACTCCCATCATCTCTGCTCCTATCCAACATATCTGATAACTACTCCCATCATCTCTGCTCCTATCCAACATATCTAATAACTACTCCCATCATCCCTGCTCCTATCCAACATATCTGATAACTACTCCCATCATCCCTGCTCCTATCCAACATATCTGATAACTACTCCCATCATCTCTGCTCCTATCCAACATATCTAATAACTACTCCCATCATCCCTGCTCCTATCCAACATATCTGATAACTACTCCCATCATCCCTGCTCCTATCCAACATATCTGATAACTACTCCCATCATCCCTGCTCCTATCCAACATATCTGATAACTACTCCCATCATCTCTGCTCCTATCCAACATATCTAATAACTACTCCCATCATCCCTGCTCCTATCCAACATATCTGATAACTACTCCCATCATCCCTGCTCCTATCCAACATATCTGATAACTACTCCCATCATCCCTGCTCCTATCCAACATATCTGATAACTACTCCCATCATCTCTGCTCCTATCCAACATATCTAATAACTACTCCCATCATCCCTGCTCCTATCCAACATATCTGATAACTACTCCCATCATCTCTGCTCCTATCCAACATATCTGATAACTACTCCCATCATCCCTGCTCCTATCCAACATATCTGATAACTACTCCCATCATCCCTGCTCCTATCCAACATATCTGATAACTACTCCCATCATCCCTGCTCCTATCCAACATATCTGATAACTACTCCCATCATCTCTGCTCCTATCCAACATATCTGATAACTACTCCCATCATCCCTGCTCCTATCCAACATATCTAATAACTACTCCCATCATCCCTGCTCCTATCCAACATATCTGATAACTACTTCCATCATCTCTGCTCCTATCCAACATATCTGATAACTACTCCCATCATCTCTGCTCCTATCCAACATCTCTGATAACTACTCCCATCATCCCTGCTCCTATCCAACATATCTGATAACTACTCCCATCATCCCTGCTCCTATCCAACATATCTGATAACTACTCCCATCATCCCTGCTCCTATCCAACATATCTGATAACTACTCCCATCATCTCTGCTCCTATCCAACATATCTGATAACTACTCCCATCATCCCTGCTCCTATCCAACATATCTAATAACTACTCCCATCATCCCTGCTCCTATCCAACATATCTAATAACTACTCCCATCATCCCTGCTCCTATCCAACATATCTAATAACTACTCCCATCATCCCTGCTCCTATCCAACATATCTGATAACTACTCCCATCATCCCTGCTCCTATCCAACATATCTAATAACTACTCCCATCATCCCTGCTCCTATCCAACATATCTGATAACTACTCCCATCATCCCTGCTCCTATCCAACATATCTAATAACTACTCCCATTATCCCTGCTCCTATCCAACATCTCTAATAACTACTCCCATCATCCCTGCTCCTATCCAACATATCTGATAACTACTCCCATCATCCCTGCTCCTATCCAACATATCTAATAACTACTCCCATCATCCCTGCTCCTATCCAACATATCTAATAACTACTCCCATCATCCCTGCTCCTATCCAACATATCTAATAACTACTCCCATCATCCCTGCTCCTATCCAACATATCTGATAACTACTCCCATCATCCCTGCTCCTATCCAACATATCTAATAACTACTCCCATCATCCCTGCTCCTATCCAACATATCTGATAACTACTCCCATCATCCCTGCTCCTATCCAACATATCTGATAACTACTCCCAACATCCCTGCTCCTATCCAACATATCTAATAACTACTCCCATCATCCCTGCTCCTATCCAACATATCTAATAACTACTCCCATCATCCCTGCTCCTATCCAACATATCTAATAACTACTCCCATCATCCCTGCTCCTATCCAACATATCTGATAACTACTCCCATCATCCCTGCTCCTATCCAACATATCTAATAACTACTCCCATCATCCCTGCTCCTATCCAACATATCTGATAACTACTCCCATCATCCCTGCTCCTATCCAACATATCTAATAACTACTCCCATCATCCCTGCTCCTATCCAACATATCTAATAACTACTCCCATCATCCCTGCTCCTATCCAACATATCTAATAACTACTCCCATCATCCCTGCTCCTATCCAACATATCTAATAACTACTCCCATCATCCCTGCTCCTATCCAACATATCTGATAACTACTCCCATCATCCCTGCTCCTATCCAACATATCTAATAACTACTCCCATCATCCCTGCTCCTATCCAACATATCTGATAACTACTCCCATCATCCCTGCTCCTATCCAACATATCTGATAACTACTCCCATCATCCCTGCTCCTATCCAACATATCTGATAACTACTCCCATCATCTCTGCTCCTATCCAACATATCTGATAACTACTCCCATCATCTCTGCTCCTATCCAACATATCTGATAACTACTCCCATCATCCCTGCTCCTATCCAACATATCTGATAACTACTCCCATCATCTCTGCTCCTAGCCAACATATCTAATAACTACTCCCATCATCCCTGCTCCTATCCAACATATCTGATAACTACTCCCATCATCCCTGCTCCTATCCAACATATCTAATAACTACTCCCATTATCCCTGCTCCTATCCAACATCTCTAATAACTACTCCCATCATCCCTGCTCCTATCCAACATATCTGATAACTACTCCCATCATCCCTGCTCCTATCCAACATATCTGATAACTACTCCCATCATCCCTGCTCCTATCCAACATATCTGATAACTACTCCCATCATCCCTGCTCCTATCCAACATATCTAATAACTACTCCCATCATCCCTGCTCCTATCCAACATATCTAATAACTACTCCCATCATCCCTGCTCCTATCCAACATATCTGATAACTACTCCCATCATCCCTGCTCCTATCCAACATATCTAATAACTACTCCCATCATCCCTGCTCCTATCCAACATATCTGATAACTACTCCCATCATCCCTGCTCCTATCCAACATATCTAATAACTACTCCCATTATCCCTGCTCCTATCCAACATCTCTAATAACTACTCCCATCATCCCTGCTCCTATCCAACATATCTAATAACTACTCCCATCATCCCTGCTCCTATCCAACATATCTAATAACTACTCCCATCATCCCTGCTCCTATCCAACATATCTAATAACTACTCCCATCATCCCTGCTCCTATCCAACATATCTGATAACTACTCCCATCATCCCTGCTCCTATCCAACATATCTAATAACTACTCCCATCATCCCTGCTCCTATCCAACATATCTGATAACTACTCCCATCATCCCTGCTCCTATCCAACATATCTGATAACTACTCCCATCATCCCTGCTCCTATCCAACATATCTGATAACTACTCCCATCATCTCTGCTCCTATCCAACATATCTGATAACTACTCCCATCATCCCTGCTCCTATCCAACATATCTGATAACTACTCCCATCATCCCTGCTCCTATCCAACATCTCTAATAACTACTCCCATCATCTCTGCTCCTATCCAACATATCTGATAACTACTCCCATCATCCCTGCTCCTATCACCATGCAGAACACTGCCTCCTCCCTGCATCCCCCTGTAGAACTACAAAGCCCAGCATGCCCAGCAGAGACTTCTAATTCTACAGCCACATCTACTACCAGAATCTATCTACTCCCATCATCCCTGCTCCTATCCAACATATCTGATAACTACTCCCATCATCTCTGCTCCTATCCAACATCTCTGATAACTACTCCCATCATCCCTGCTCCTATCCAACATATCTGATAACTACTCTCATCATCCCTGCTCCTATCCAACATCTCTGATAACTACTCCCATCATCCCTGCTCCTATCCAACATATCTGATAACTACTCCCATCATCTCTGCTCCTATCCAACATATCTGATAACTACTCCCATCATCTCTGCTCCTATCCAACATATCTGATAACTACTCCCATCATCCCTGCTCCTATCCAACATATCTGATAACTACTCCCATCATCCCTGCTCCTATCCAACATATCTGATAACTACTCCCATCATCCCTGCTCCTATCCAACATATCTGATAACTACTCCCATCATCCCTGCTCCTATCCAACATATCTGATAACTACTCCCATCATCCCTGCTCCTATCCAACATATCTGATAACTACTCCCATCATCCCTGCTCCTATTCAACATATCTGATAACTACTCCCATCATCCCTGCTCCTATCCAACATATCTGATAACTACTCCCATCATCCCTGCTCCTATCCAACATATCTAATAACTACTCCCATCATCCCTGCTCCAATCCAACATATCTAATAACTACTCCCATCATCCCTGCTCCTATCCAACATATCTGATAACTACTCCCATCATCCCTGCTCCTATCCAACATATCTAATAACTACTCCCATTATCCCTGCTCCTATCCAACATATCTAATAACTACTCCCATCATCCCTGCTCCTATCCAACATATCTAATAACTACTCCCATCATCCCTGCTCCTATCCAACATATCTAATAACTACTCCCATCATCCCTGCTCCTATCCAACATATCTAATAACTACTCCCATCATCCCTGCTCCAATCCAACATATCTAATAACTACTCCCATCATCTCTGCTCCTATCCAACATATCTGATAACTACTCCCATCATCCCTGCTCCTATCCAACATATCTAATAACTACTCCCATTATCCCTGCTCCTATCCAACATATCTAATAACTACTCCCATCATCCCTGCTCCTATCCAACATATCTAATAACTACTCCCATCATCCCTGCTCCTATCCAACATATCTAATAACTACTCCCATCATCCCTGCTCCTATCCAACATATCTAATAACTACTCCCATCATCCCTGCTCCTATCCAACATATCTGATAACTACTCCCATCATCCCTGCTCCTATCCAACATATCTGATAACTACTCCCATCATCCCTGCTCCTATCCAACATATCTGATAACTACTCCCATCATCCCTGCTCCTATCCAACATATCTGATAACTACTCCCATCATCCCTGCTCCTATCCAACATATCTGATAACTACTCCCATCATCCCTGCTCCTATCCAACATATCTGATAACTACTCCCATCATCCCTGCTCCTATCCAACATATCTGATAACTACTCCCATCATCCCTGCTCCTATCCAACATATCTGATAACTACTCCCATCATCTCTGCTCCTATCCAACATATCTAATAACTACTCCCATCATCCCTGCTCCTATCCAACATATCTAATAACTACTCCCATCATCTCTGCTCCTATCCAACATATCTGATAACTACTCCCATCATCCCTGCTCCTATCCAACATATCTGATAACTACTCCCATCATCTCTGCTCCTATCCAACATATCTGATAACTACTCCCATCATCTCTACTATCCAACATATCTAATAACTACTCCCATCATCCCTGCTCCTATCCAACATATCTAATAACTACTCCCATCATCCCTGCTCCTATCCAGCATATCTAATAACTACTCCCATCATCCCTGCTCCTATCCAACATATCTAATAACTACTCCCATCATCCCTGCTCCTATCCAACATCTCTAATAACTACTCCCATCATCCCTGCTCCTATCCAACATATCTAATATCTACTCCCATCATCTCTGCTCCAATCCAACATATCTGATAACTACTCCCATCATCTCTGCTCCTATCCAACATCTCTAATAACTACTCCCATCATCCCTGCTCCTATCCAACATATCTGATAACTACTCCCATCATCTCTGCTCCTATCCAACATATCTAATAACTACTCCCATCATCTCTGCTCCAATCCAACATATGTGATAACTACTCCCATCATCTCTGCTCCTATCCAACATATCTAATAACTACTCCCATCATCTCTGCTCCTATCCAACATATCTGATAACTACTCCCATCATCCCTGCTCCTATCCAACATATCTGATAACTACTCCCATCATCCCTGCTCCTATCCAACATCTCTAATAACTACTCCCATCATCCCTGCTCCTATCCAACATATCTAATATCTACTCCCATCATCTCTGCTCCTATCCAACATATCTGATAACTACTCCCATCATCCCTGCTCCTATCCAACATATCTAATATCTACTCCCATCATCCCTGCTCCTATCCAACATATCTGATAACTACTCCCATCATCCCTGCTCCTATCCAACATATCTAATAACTACTCCCATCATCCCTGCTCCTATCCAACATATCTGATAACTACTCCCATCATCTCTGCTCCAATCCAACATATGTGATAACTACTCCCATCATCTCTGCTCCTATCCAACATATCTAATAACTACTCCCATCATCTCTGCTCCTATCCAACATATCTGATAACTACTCCCATCATCCCTGCTCCTATCCAACATATCTGATAACTACTCCCATCATCCCTGCTCCTATCCAACATATCTGATAACTACTCCCATCATCCCTGCTCCTATCCAACATATCTGATAACTACTCCCATCATCCCTGCTCCTATCCAACATATCTGATAACTACTCCCATCATCTCTGCTCCTATCCAACATATCTAATAACTACTCCCATCATCCCTGCTCCTATCCAACATATCTGATAACTACTCCCATCATCTCTGCTCCTATCCAACATATCTGATAACTACTCCCATCATCCCTGCTCCTAGCCAACATATCTGATAACTACTCCCATCATCCCTGCTCCTATCCAACATATCTGATAACTACTCCCATCATCCCTGCTCCTATCCAACATATCTGATAACTACTCCCATCATCCCTGCTCCTATCCAACATATCTGATAACTACTCCCATCATCTCTGCTCCTATCCAACATATCTGATAACTACTCCCATCATCTCTGCTCCTATCCAACATCTCTGATAACTACTCCCATCATCTCTGCTCCTATCCAACATATCTGATAACTACTCCCATCATCTCTGCTCCTATCCAACATATCTGATAACTACTCCCATCATCTCTGCTCCTATCCAACATATCTGATAACTACTCCCATCATCCCTGCTCCTATCCAACATATCTGATAACTACTCCCATCATCCCTGCTCCTATCCAACATATCTGATAACTACTCCCATCATCCCTGCTCCTATCCAACATATTTGATAACTACTCCCATCATCCCTGCTCCTATTCAACATATCTGATAACTACTCCCATCATCCCTGCTCCTATCCAACATATCTGATAACTACTCCCATCATCCCTGCTCCTATCCAACATATCTGATAACTACTCCCATCATCCCTGCTCCTATCCAACATATCTGATAACTACTCCCATCATCCCTGCTCCTATCCAACATATCTAATAACTACTCCCATCATCCCTGCTCCTATCCAACATATCTGATAACTACTCCCATCATCCCTGCTCCTATCCAACATATTTGATAACTACTCCCATCATCCCTGCTCCTATTCAACATATCTGATAACTACTCCCATCATCCCTGCTCCTATCCAACATATCTGATAACTACTCCCATCATCCCTGCTCCTATCCAACATATCTGATAACTACTCCCATCATCCCTGCTCCTATCCAACATATCTGATAACTACTCCCATCATCCCTGCTCCTATCCAACATATCTGATAACTACTCCCATCATCTCTGCTCCTATCCAACATATCTAATAACTACTCCCATCATCCCTGCTCCTATCCAACATATCTGATAACTACTCCCATCATCCCTGCTCCTATCCAACATATCTGATAACTACTCCCATCATCTCTGCTCCTATCCAACATATCTGATAACTACTCCCATCATCCCTGCTCCTATCCAACATATCTGATAACTACTCCCATCATCCCTGCTCCTATCCAACATATCTGATAACTACTCCCATCATCCCTGCTCCTATCCAACATATCTGATAACTACTCCCATCATCCCTGCTCCTATCCAACATATCTGATAACTACTCCCATCATCTCTGCTCCTATCCAACATATCTGATAACTACTCCCATCATCTCTGCTCCTATCCAACATCTCTGATAACTACTCCCATCATCTCTGCTCCTATCCAACATATCTGATAACTACTCCCATCATCTCTGCTCCTATCCAACATATCTGATAACTACTCCCATCATCCCTGCTCCTATCCAACATATCTGATAACTACTCCCATCATCCCTGCTCCTATCCAACATATCTGATAACTACTCCCATCATCCCTGCTCCTATCCAACATATCTGATAACTACTCCCATCATCCCTGCTCCTATCCAACATATTTGATAACTACTCCCATCATCCCTGCTCCTATTCAACATATCTGATAACTACTCCCATCATCCCTGCTCCTATCCAACATATCTGATAACTACTCCCATCATCCCTGCTCCTATCCAACATATCTGATAACTACTCCCATCATCCCTGCTCCTATCCAACATATCTAATAACTACTCCCATCATCTCTGCTCCTATCCAACATATCTGATAACTACTCCCATCATCCCTGCTCCTATCCAACATATCTGATAACTACTCCCATCATCCCTGCTCCTATCCAACATATCTGATAACTACTCCCATCATCCCTGCTCCTATCCAACATATCTGATAACTACTCCCATCATCTCTGCTCCTATCCAACATATCTGATAACTACTCCCATCATCCCTGCTCCTATCCAACATATCTGATAACTACTCCCATCATCCCTGCTCCTATCCAACATATCTGATAACTACTCCCATCATCTCTGCTCCTATCCAACATATCTGATAACTACTCCCATCATCCCTGCTCCTATCCAACATATCTAATAACTACTCCCATCATCCCTGCTCCTATCCAACATCTCTGATAACTACTCCCATCATCTCTGCTCCTATCCAACATATCTGATAACTACTCCCATCATCCCTGCTCCTATCCAACATCTCTGATAACTACTCCCATCATCTCTGCTCCTATCCAACATATCTGATAACTACTCCCATCATCCCTGCTCCTATCCAACATATCTAATAACTACTCCCATCATCCCTGCTCCTATCCAACATATCTGATAACTACTCCCATCATCTCTGCTCCTATCCAACATATCTAATAACTACTCCCATCATCCCTGCTCCTATCCAACATATCTAATAACTACTCCCATCATCTCTGCTCCTATCCAACATATCTGATAACTACTCCCATCATCCCTGCTCCTATCCAACATATCTGATAACTACTCCCATCATCTCTGCTCCTATCCAACATATCTGATAACTACTCCCATCATCTCTACACTTATCCAACATATCTGATAACTACTCCCATCATCTCTGCTCCTATCCAACATATCTGATAACTACTCCCATCATCTCTACTATCCAACATATCTAATAACTACTCCCATCATCCCTGCTCCTATCCAACATATCTAATAACTACTCCCATCATCCCTGCTCCTATCCAACATATCTAATAACTACTCCCATCATCCCTGCTCCTATCCAACATATCTAATAACTACTCCCATCATCTCTGCTCCTATCCAACATATCTGATAACTACTCCCATCATCTCTGCTCCTATCCAACATATCTGATAACTACTCCCATCATCTCTGCTCCTATCCAACATATCTGATAACTACTCCCATCATCTCTGCTCCTATCCAACATATCTAATAACTACTCCCATCATCCCTGCTCCTATCCAACATATCTAATAACTACTCCCATCATCTCTGCTCCTATCCAACATATCTAATAACTACTCCCATCATCCCTGCTCCTATCCAACATATCTAATAACTACTCCCATCATCTCTGCTCCTATCCAACATATCTAATAACTACTCCCATCATCTCTGCTCCTATCCAACAACTCTAATAACTACTCCCATCATCCCTGCTCCTATCCAACAACTCTAATAACTACTCCCATCATCTCTGCTCCTATCCTACATATGTGATAACTACTCCCATCATCTCTGCTCCTATCCAACATATCTAATAACTACTCCCATCATCCCTGCTCCTATCCAACATATCTAATAACTACTCCCATCATCTCTGCTCCTATCCAACATATCTAATAACTACTCCCATCATCTCTGCTCCTATCCAACAACTCTAATAACTACTCCCATCATCCCTGCTCCTATCCAACAACTCTAATAACTACTCCCATCATCCCTGCTCCTATCCAACATATCTGATAACTACTCCCATCATCCCTGCTCCTATCCAACATATCTGATAACTACTCCCATCATCTCTGCTCCTATCCAACATATCTAATAACTACTCCCATCATCCCTGCTCCTATCCAACATATCTAATAACTACTCCCATCATCTCTGCTCCTATCCAACATATCTAATAACTACTCCCATCATCCCTGCTCCTATCCAACATATCTAATAACTACTCCCATCATCTCTGCTCCTATCCAACATATCTAATAACTACTCCCATCATCTCTGCTCCTATCCAACATATCTAATAACTACTCCCATCATCCCTGCTCCTATCCAACATATCTAATAACTACTCCCATCATCCCTGCTCCTATCCAACATATCTGATAACTACTCCCATCATCCCTGCTCCTATCCAACATATCTAATAACTACTCCCATCATCTCTGCTCCTATCCAACATATCTAATAACTACTCCCATCATCCCTGCTCCTATCCAACATATCTAATAACTACTCCCATCATCTCTGCTCCTATCCAACATATCTAATAACTACTCCCATCATCCCTGCTCCTATCCAACATATCTAATAACTACTCCCATCATCCCTGCTCCTATCCAACAACTCTAATAACTACTCCCATCATCCCTGCTCCTATCCAACAACTCTAATAACTACTCCCATCATCTCTGCTCCTATCCTACATATGTGATAACTACTCCCATCATCTCTGCTCCTATCCAACATATCTAATAACTACTCCCATCATCCCTGCTCCTATCCAACATATCTGATAACTACTCCCATCATCCCTGCTCCTATCCAACATATCTGATAACTACTCCCATCATCTCTGCTCCTATCCAACATCTCTGATAACTACTCCCATCATCCCTGCTCCTATCCAACATATCTAATAACTACTCCCATCATCCCTGCTCCTATCCAACATATGTGATAACTACTCCCATCATCTCTGCTCCTATCCAACATATCTAATAACTACTCCCATCATCCCTGCTCCTATCCAACATATCTGATAACTACTCTTATCATCCCTGCTCCTATCCAACATCTCTAATAACTACTCCCATCATCCCTGCTCCTATCCAACATATCTGATAACTACTCCCATCATCCCTGCTCCTATCCAACATATCTGATAACTACTCCCATCATCCCTGCTCCTATCCAACATATCTAATAACTACTCCCATCATCCCTGCTCCTATCCAACATCTCTAATAACTACTCCCATCATCCCTGCTCCTATCCAACATATCTGATAACTACTCCCATCATCTCTGCTCCTATCCAACATATCTGATAACTACTCCCATCATCCCTGCTCCTATCCAACATATCTAATATCTACTCCCATCATCCCTGCTCCTATCCAACATATCTAATAACTACTCCCATCATCCCTGCTCCTATCCAACATATCTGATAACTACTCCCATCATCTCTGCTCCTATCCAACATATCTAATAACTACTCCCATCATCTCTGCTCCTATCCAACATATCTGATAACTACTCCCATCATCCCTGCTCCTATCCAACATATCTGATAACTACTCCCATCATCCCTGCTCCTATCCAACATATCTGATAACTACTCCCATCATCCCTGCTCCTATCCAACATATCTGATAACTACTCCCAACATCTCTACTATCCAACATATCTGATAACTACTCCCATCATCCCTGCTCCTATCCAACATATCTAATATCTACTCCCATCATCTCTGCTCCTATCCAACATATCTGATAACTACTCCCATCATCTCTGCTCCTATCCAACATATCTGATAACTACTCCCATCATCTCTGCTCCTATCCAACATATCTGATAACTACTCCCATCATCTCTGCTCCTATCCAACATATCTGATAACTACTCCCATCATCCCTGCTCCTATCCAACATATCTAATATCTACTCCCATCATCCCTGCTCCTATCCAACATATCTAATAACTACTCCCATCATCCCTGCTCCTATCCAACATATCTGATAACTACTCCCATCATCCCTGCTCCTATCCAACATATCTGATAACTACTCCCATCATCCCTGCTCCTATCCAACATATCTGATAACTACTCCCATCATCCCTGCTCCTATCCAACATATCTGATAACTACTCCCATCATCTCTGCTCCAATCCAACATATGTGATAACTACTCCCATCATCTCTGCTCCTATCCAACATATCTAATAACTACTCCCATCATCTCTGCTCCTATCCAACATATCTGATAACTACTCCCATCATCCCTGCTCCTATCCAACATATCTGATAACTACTCCCATCATCCCTGCTCCTATCCAACATATCTGATAACTACTCCCATCATCCCTGCTCCTATCCAACATATCTGATAACTACTCCCATCATCTCTGCTCCAATCCAACATATCTAATAACTACTCCCATCATCTCTGCTCCTATCCAACATATCTGATAACTACTCCCATCATCTCTGCTCCAATCCAACATATCTAATAACTACTCCCATCATCTCTGCTCCTATCCAACATATCTGATAACTACTCCCATCATCTCTGCTCCAATCCAACATATGTGATAACTACTCCCATCATCTCTGCTCCTATCCAACATATCTGATAACTACTCCCATCATCCCTGCTCCTATCCAACATATCTAATAACTACTCCCATCATCCCTGCTCCTATCCAACATATCTAATAACTACTCCCATCATCCCTGCTCCTATCCAACATATCTGATAACTACTCCCATCATCCCTGCTCCTATCCAACATATCTGATAACTACTCCCATCATCTCTGCTCCTATCCAACATATCTAATAACTACTCCCATCATCTCTGCTCCTATCCAACATATCTGATAACTACTCCCATCATCCCTGCTCCTATCCAACATATCTGATAACTACTCCCATCATCCCTGCTCCTATCCAACATATCTGATAACTACTCCCATCATCCCTGCTCCTATCCAACATATCTGATAACTACTCCCATCATCTCTGCTCCTATCCAACATATCTAATAACTACTCCCATCATCTCTGCTCCTATCCAACATATCTGATAACTACTCCCAACATCTCTACTATCCAACATATCTGATAACTACTCTCATCATCCCTGCTCCTATCCAACATCTCTAATAACTACTCCCATCATCTCTGCTCCTATCCAACATATCTAATAACTACTCCCATCATCTCTGCTCCTATCCAACATATCTGATAACTACTCTCATCATCTCTGCTCCTATCCAACATATCTGATAACTACTTCCATCATTTCTGCTCCTATCCAACATATCTGATAACTACTCCCATCATCTCTGCTCTTATCCAACATATCTGATAACTACTACCATCATCTCTACTCTTATCCAACATATCTGATAACTACTCCCAACATCTCTACTATCCAACATATCTGATAACTACTCTCATCATCCCTGCTCCTATCCAACATCTCTAATAACTACTCCCATCATCTCTGCTCCTATCCAACATATCTAATAACTACTCCCATCATCTCTGCTCCTATCCAACATATCTGATAACTACTGTCATCATCTCTGCTCCTATCCAACATATCTGATAACTACTCCCATCATCTCTGCTCCTATCCAACATATCTGATAACTACTCCCATCATCTCTGCTCCTATCCAACATATCTGATAACTACTACCATCATCTCTACTCTTATCCAACATATCTGATAACTACTCCCATCATCTCTGCTCCTATCCAACATATCTGATAACTACTACCATCATCTCTACTCTTATCCAACATATCTGATAACTACTCCCAACATCTCTACTATCCAACATATCTGATAACTACTCCCATCATCCCTGCTCCTATCCAACATCTCTAATAACTACTCCCATCATCCCTGCTCCTATCCAACATATGTGATAACTACTCCCATCATCCCTGCTCCTATCCAACATATCTAATAACTACTCCCATCATCTCTGCTCCTATCCAACATATCTGATAACTACTCCCATCATTATTATTATTATTATTATTATTATAGCGCCATTTATTCCATGGCGCTTCACATGTGAGGAGGGGTATACATAATAAAACAAGTACAATAATCTTAAACAATACAAGTCATAACTGGTACAGGAGGAGAGAGGACCCTGCCCACGAGGGCTCACAATCTACAAGGGATGGGTGAGGATACAGTAAGTGAGGGTAGAGCTGGCCGTGCAGCGGTTTGGTCAATCGGTGGTTACTGCAGGTTGTAGGCTTGTCTGAAGAGGTGGGTCTTCAGGTTCTTTTTGAAGGTTTCGATGGTAGGCGAGAGTCTGATGTGTTGTGGTAGAGAGTTCCAGAGTGGGGGTGATGCGCGAGAGAAATCTTGTATACGATTGTGGGAAGAGGAGATAAGAGGGGAGTAGAGAAGGAGATCTTGTGAGGATCGGAGGTTGCGTGCAGGAAAGTACCGGGAGACGAGGTCACAGATGTATGGAGGAGACAGGTTGTGGATGGCTTTATATGTCATGGTTAGGCTTTTGTACTGGAGTCTCTGGGTGATGGGGAGCCAGTGCAGGGATTGACAGAGGGGAGAGGCCGGGGAATAGCGGGGGGACAGGTGGATTAGTCGGGCAGCAGAGTTTAGAATAAATTGGAGGGGTGCGAGAGTGTTCGAGGGGAGGCCACAGAGCAGGAGGTTACAGTAGCCGAGGCGGGAGATGATGAGGGCATGGACTAGGGTCTTTGCAGATTCTTGGTTTAGGAATGTGCGGATCCATGAAATATTTTTGAGTTTGAGGCGGCAGGAAGTGGAAAGGGTTTGGGTATGTGGTTTAAAGGAGAGATCAGTGTCAAGGATTACCCCGAGGCAGCGAGCTTGTGGGACTGGGGAGAGTGGGCAGCCGTTTACTGTAATGGATAGGTTCGTTGGGGGGGGTCGTGTGAGATGGGGGAAAGATGATGAATTCTGTTTTGTCCATGTTAAGTTTTAGAAATCTAGTGGAGAAGGATGAAATAGCGGACAGACATTGAGGGATTCTGGTTAGTAGGGAGGTGATATCTAGTCCAGAGATGTAGATCTGTGTGTCGTCAGCATAGAGGTGATACTGAAAGCCATGAGATTCTATGAGCTGTCCCAGGCCAAAGGTGTAGATGGAGAAGAGCAAGGGCCCAAGGACTGAACCTTGTGGGACTCCGACAGATAGAGGGCGAGGTGAGGAGGTGGTGTGTGAGTGGGAGACGCTGAATGTCCGTTCTGTTAGGTATTACGAGATCCAGGATAGGGCCAAGTCTGTGATGCCAAGGGATGAGAGGGTCTGCAGCAGCAGGGAATGGTCCACTGTGTCAAAGGCAGAGGACAGGTCCAGGAGGAGGAGGACAGAGTAGTGTCGCTTGCTCTTGGCGGTTAATAGGTCATTGGTGACCTTAGTTAGGGCAGTTTCAGTGGAGTGGTGTGACCGGAAGCCTGATTGAAAGAGGTCGAAGAAGGAGCAGGAAGATAGATGGGAGGACAGTTCAAGATGGACATGTTGTTCCAGTAGTTTTGAGGCAAAGGGGAGAAGTGATATAGGGCGATGGCTAGATACAGAGGATGGGTCAAGAGAGGGCTTTTTGAGGATAGGTGTGATTGAGGCATCTCTACTATCCAACATATCTGATAACTACTCTCATCATCTCTACTCTTATCCAACATATCTGATAACTACTCCCATCATCTCTGCTTCTATCCAACATATCTAATAACTACTCCCATCATCTCTGCTCCTATCCAACATATCTGATAACTACTCCCATCATCCCTGCTCCTATCCAACATATCTGATAACTACTCCCATCATCCCTGCTCCTATCCAACATACCTCATCCCTAATAACTACTCCCATCATCTCTACTCCTATCCAACATATCTAATAACTACTCCCATCATCTGTACTCCTATGCGCTGTACCCCCTATACTTCTGTTCCCCCCATAAAACCTCATCTCTAATATATACAGTTGTGCTCAAAAGTTTACATACTCTGGCAGGATTTTTTTCTTTCTTGGCCTTATTTCAGAGAACTTTTTTCTCCACTGATGGTTAGTGGTTGGGTGAAACCATTTATTGCCAAACTACTGGGTTTTTCCTTTTTAAATCATAATGACAACCCAAAACATCCAAATGACCCTGACCAAAAGTTTACATACCCTGGTGATTTTGGTCTGATAACATGCACAGAAGTTGACACAAATGGGTTTGACTGGCTACTAAAGGTAACATCCTCACCTGTGACCTGTTTCTTGTAATCAGTGTGTGTACATAAAAGCTGAGTGAGTTTCTGGGATCCAGACAGACTCTTGCATCTTTCATCCAGCCACTGACATTTCTGGATTGTGAGTCATGGAGAAAGCAAAAGAATTGTCAGCGGATCTACGGGCAAAGGTAGTTTTACTGTATAAAACAAGAAAGGGATACAAAAAGATATCCAAGGAATTGATAATGCCAGTCAGCAATGTTCAAACTGTGATTAACAAATGGAAAATCAGGGGCTCTGTAAAAACAAAACCACAGTCAGGTAGACCAACAAAAATGTCATCCACAGCTGCCAGAAAAATTGTTTGGGATGCAAAGAAAAACCCACAAATAACATCAGTTGAAATACAGGACTCTCTGAAAACTAGCGGTGTGGCTGTTTCAAGATGCACAATTAGGAGGCACTTGAAGAAAAATGGGCTGCATGGTCGAGTAGCCAGAAGACAGCTATTACTGCCCAAATGCCACAAAGTATATCACCTAAAATACGCAAAACAGCACAGAGACAAGCCTCAAAACTTCTGGAACAAGGTAATTTGGAGTGATGAGACCAACATTGAACTTTTTGGCCACAACCATGAACGTTACATTTGGAGAGAGGTCAACAAGGCCTATGATGAAAGGAACACCATTCCTACTGTAAAGCACGGAGGTAGATCACTGATGTTTTGGGGATGTGTTAGCTACAGAGGAAAATGAATGCAGCACGTTATCAACAAACACTGGAGGAAAATTTGTACTCATCAGCGTGGAAGCTGCGCATGGAATGTACTTGGCCGTTCCAACATGACCGATCCAAAATACAAGGCCAAGTCGACCTGTCATTGCCTAGAGCAGAACAAAGTGAGGGTTCTGGAGTGGCCATCTCAGTCTGCAGACCTCAATATCATTGAGCCACTCTGGGGAGATCTCAAGTGCGCAGTTCGTGCTAGACGGCCCAGGAATTTACAGGAATTGGGGGCTTTTTGCCAAAAAGAGTGGCAGCTTTACCATCTGAGAAAATAAAGAACCTTATCCACAACTACCACAAAAGACTTCAAGTTGTCATTGATGTTAGAGGGGGCAATACACGGTATTAATAAATAGGGTATGTGAACTTTTGATCAGAGTCATATGGGTGTTTTGGGTTGTCATTATGATTTAACCGCTTAGTGACAGAGCCAATTTGGTACTTAAAGAGAATGTGTCACCTCATTTTGGCCCTATAAACTACGGCCACCGCCATCAGGGGCTTATCTACAGCATTCTGTAATGCTGTAGATAAGCCCCTAATGTAACCTGAAAGAACAGAAAAACAAGTTAGATTATACTCACCCAGGGGCGGTCCCGGTTCGGGTCCGATGGGCATCATAGGTCCAGGCCCAATGGGCATCAAAGGTTCGGGCCCGGCGCCTCCCATCTTCATACGATGTTGTCATCCTACTTGCTTCTGTTGTGGCTCCTGCACAGGCGTACTGATTTGCCCTGTTGAGGGCAGCGTAAAGTACTGCAGTGCGCAGGCGCCGGGCCTCTCTGACCTTTCCCGCTGCCTGCGCACTACAGTACTTTGCTCTGCTCTCAACAGGGCAAATAAGTACACCTGCGCATGAGCCGCAACAGGAAGCAAAGAAGAGGACGTTATCACATGAAGATGGGAGGCGGTGGACCCAAACCTGCAACACCCATCGGACCGGACCGCCCCTGGGTGAGTATAATCTAACTTGTTATTCTTAACTTTCAGGTTACATCTGGGGCTTATCTACAGCATTACAGAATGCTGTAGATAAGCCCCTGATGGCGGTGGCCGCAGTTTATAAAATAAGGTGACAAATTCCCTAAAATGACCCGGCCAATTTTTACAATTCTTACCACTGTAACTTTATGGGGTTATAACTCTGGAATGCTTTAACAGATCCCGCTGATTCTGAGAATGTTTTTTCGTGACATATTGTACTTCATGTTAGTGCTAAAATTTTGATATGACTTGCGTTTATTTATGAAAAAACGGAAATATGGTGAAAATTTTGCAATTTTCAAACTTTGAATTTTTATGCCCTTAAATCAGAGAGATATGTCACACAAAATACTTAATAAATAACATTTCCCACATGGCTGCTATACGTCAGCACAATTTTGGAAACAATTTTTTTCATTAGGACGTTATATGGGTTAAAAGTTAACCAGCGATTTCTCATTTTTCCAACAAAATTTACAAAACCATTTTTTTTTGGGACCACCTCACATTTGAAGTGAGTTGGGGGGACAGTATAACAGAAAATACCCAAAAGTGACACCATTCTAAAAACTGCACCCCTCAAGGTGTGCAAAACCACATAGTTTACTAATCCTTCAGGTGCTTTACGAGAACTAAAGCAAGGTGGAAGGAAAAAATGAACATTTTACTTTTTTCACCAAAAATTTATTTTAGAACCAATTTTTTAAATTTTCACTTGGGTATCAGGAGAAAATGGACCACAAAATTTGTTTTGCAATTTCCCCTGAGTTCGCCGATACCTCATATGTGGGGGAAAGCCACTGTTTGGGCACATGGCAGGGCTCAGAAGGGAGGGAGCACCGTTTGACTTTTTGAACGCAAAATTGGCTGGAATCAATGGTGGTGCCATGTCGCATTTGGAGACCCCCTGATGTACCTAAAGAGTGGAAACCCCCCAATTCTAACTCCAACCCTAACCCCACTACACCCCTAACCTAATACCAACCATAACCCTAACCCCAGCACACCCCTAATCCCAACCCTAACCACAACACACCCCTAACCTTAATCTCAACCATAACCCTAACCACAACTCTGACCCCAACAAACCCCTAATCCCAACCATAACCACAAACCTAACCCTAACACACCCATAACCCTAATCCCAACCCTAACCCCAACACACCCCTAACCTTAATCTCAACCATAACCCTAACCACAAACCTAACCCCAACACACCCCTAACCCTAGCCCAACTCACTTTAGCTCACCTCTAACCTTAATGGAAAAATGGAAATAAATTTATGTTTTTCATTTCATTATTTTTCCCTAACTAAGAAGGTGATAAAAGGGGGTTTTATTTACTAACTTTTTTTATTTTGATCACTGTTATAGGGTCTTTATAGGAAAATCTCCTATTGTTGCCGGGCGCCCGTCGGCAGATCTCGGTGGGCGCACTGCGCATGTGCCTACCATTTTCTTCCCGGAAGAAGACGCCAACGGCTGTGGAGGACTGCAGGAGGGTCCACGGACACCGGGAAGTACTGGGGGTGGATCGGGGGACCCTCTTTCTCACCTGATGTGCGATCACATCAGAGGAGAGAGAAATGAAATGGCAAATCGGACTTTTTTTTGCGGCCGCCATTATACAGTTAATAAGGTGATCACAACAACGGGGTCGGTAAAAACCGACCTTAATAATGTTTTCTGGGGTCTCCGCTCCCCTGGTAGCCGAGACCCCGGAGAAAATCCGATTCTGGGGGGCACTATGCACTTTATCCACTTTATACTTTAACTACCGCTGTTAGAAGGCGTATTGGCGGTTGTTAAGGGGTTAAAAAGAGAAAACACAGTAGTTTGACAATAAATGGCTTCACCCAACCACTAACCATGAGTGGAGAAAAAGTTTTGGTATCATCATTCATATTCTCTGAAAAAGGCCAAGAAAGCAAAAATTCTGCCAGGGTATGTAAACTTTTGAGCATAACTGTATATGTCTTCTATTATACAATCCATACCTTATCCCTCATATTCTCCGCCATGTCCTCCATACCTACTTCTAGCATAATCTAAACCGTCTTCTCTAATAACTTCTCCCTTCTTCCCTCTGCCATAATTTGCTTTATACCCTCATACCTGGCGCGCTCCTGTTGGCCATACATAAGTGACATGCCCGTCGGTGGCATAAATCTGAGATCCGTCTATGACTTTTTATTACATCCATAGCAGGTTTTCTGATCTGAGATCTGGCAGAGTAGCGGAGAATGGACCATGAGAAGCACCATGTAAGTGCCAGTATATTACAGCTCACCCTGGAGATCGCCTACCTTCTGACCGGAGAGGTGAGGGCTTATGGGAACATCACTTCTACCTGTATTGCATGATGAATGGAGAGTTGAGAATTTTTGCCACACTTTTAAGTTTTTACCCACATTCTTCTGATTTCTAGATTAACTCTACAGTGATCATGGATTAGAAATTTACTGCCTGAGGTCGTGGCAGGTGTTTGGAGCAGGTTTAGGAGTTATGTGCCATGCCAGGCTGCTGTTGGCTTTGTTACACTGCAAGCTTCTGGCTGTAACAACAGTGACCGCTGTTTTCCATTAATTTAATGCTGCCAGTCCCTGGTGTGATGCAGTGACTTCTGTTGCAGCTAGGGGGCGCTGTGTGTGCTCCCCAGGATATGTGTATGTATCTGTGGTTATGATGATAGTGAAACAGTGACTGGCATAATTGTAAATGGCCGATGCATATCGCAGAGGGAGTCTGCACGTTAAGCCAGATGTAATGTTGTTGTTCTGGGACCTGTAGTCCCGCAAGTATTTGTATAGTTATGAATAAGCCACAAACACACACCACCCATCTATGGAAGTGGTTACAACTACATAATGTGACCATGGCGTGGTCACATGGAGGTGTAGTGGTCTCTGTAATGGAGACTGTGTGAGATCCTGGACGGCTTGTGTGTTGGGAGGTCCTGAGTGTGGACCGGATCCCTGAATAGCGCACTGTGAGGCCGTGGATCTGAAAACCTGTGTGTTGGGAGATCCTGGGAGTAGGATCAGATCCCTGAACAGAGCACTTAGACCTGTGTGTTGGGAGATCCTGGGAATAGGATCGGATCCCTGTTAAGCGCACTGAGAGACTTGTATGTTGGACGGCCCCAGGTGAGGACGGACGTCCTGAACAGCACACGCAGTGGCCTGTGTGGGGAGTCCTGGGAGTAGGATTCCTGAATAGCACAACCTGTGTTGGAAGTCCTGGGAGTAGGACTTCCTGAAGAGCACATGAGAAGGCATGTATGCAGAGTGCAACGGCACTGCACTGGGGGAGCTACAGCACCGTCTGAGGATCTGGACTGTCAGGTGGCCTAGTGAGCAAGCATTGTCCGGGACGGTTATCCCAGTTCGGCAGTTTCCCTGGAGGAGAGAGGACTGACAGGCGGTCAGCGTGTGGCGCAGGAGCTCCTGGAAGGTAGCCCAGAGTATGGGGAACTGTGTGCACTGACAGGGGGTCATTTAATGAACTGTGCGGTCACTGTTGTGAATTCTGTGGCCAAGCTCCCTCCTGTGGTCGTGAGTGATACTTCGGTTGGTTCTGTCTATGAGCTTCTTTTGGTGGATGAGAGTGGTGCTGCGGCTTTTGAGTTTCCTTCCTCAGGTGATGAGGTTAAGTCGTTAGGTGCTGCTCTATTTAACTCCACCTAGTGCTTTGAACCTGGCCTCCAGTCAATGTTCTAGTATTGGTCTTGCTTTCTCCTGGATCGTTCTTGTGGCCTGTCTATCCTGCATAAGCTAAGTTTTGCTTGTGTTATTTTTGTTTGCTATTTTTTCTGTCCAGCTTGCTATATTGGTTTTTCTTGCTTGCTGGAAGCTCTGGGACGCAGAGGGAGCACCTCCGTACCGTTAGTCGGTGCGGAGGGTCTTTTTGCCCCCTCTGTGTGGTTTGTAGGGTTTTGTGTTGACTGCAAAGCAATCTTTCCTATCTTCGGTCTGTTCAGTAAGTTGGGCCTCACTTTGCTAAATCTATTTCATCTCTGCGTTTGTATTTTCATCTCAACTCACAGTCATTATATGTGGGGGGCTGCCTTTTCCTTTGGGGTATTTCTCTGAGGCAAGCTAGGCTTATTTTTCTTTCTTAGGGCTAGCTAGTTTCTCAGGCTGTGCTCGAGGCGCATAGGACTGGTCAGGAGCGCTCCACGGCTACCTCTAGTGTGGTTGGATAGGATTAGGGATTGCGGTCAGCAGAGTTTCCACGTCTCAGAGCTCGTCCTATGTTTTTGGTAATTGTCAGGTCACTTTGTGTGCTCTGAACTTCAAGGTCCATTGTGGTTCTGAATTACCTGTTCATAACAGGTCACCCATGATAACTGGACGGAGTAAGGTCCAGCATGTTTATAGCTGCTAATGTCGTGTGTTGGTGCCTGTTGTGCTCCATGGACATTAGTGAACTGTTCGGCGTGCGGTCGGCCATGGTAACTGGACAAAGTGGTCCGACGTGTTTACTGACTGCGCTTCAAAGCCGTATATGAAGTTAAAATGTATATAAATGAACTATGTGTTAGGCCTGTGATGTTCAACATGGCCTGCAGTGCGGTTTATGCTGCCTAAAATAAACCGGACGGGATGGTTTTCTGAGAAAAACGTGCCTGTGTGACTGAGTCCCGTTGCAAAGCGAGTGTCCCCCAACACATGCAGTAAGCGCTATCTCACACTGGACAGAGGCATTTAAATAGCACGATCTCTGATGTGCACACCTATCAATTCTCATCGGCCCCCCGTGACACAATTGAGTGGAAACAATGGATTGAAATGGCAGCTGGGGCCTGCTCAAGTTCTCCAAAACTGCAATATTAGCCATCCTGGGAAGCTCAGTCAGAGGCTGAGCTTCATAGATGAACCATGATTTGACTATAGTTATGCAGTATATAGTGTAAGTGATGAAACGGTCATAAGCTCAAGTCCCTAAGGGGACAAAAAAATAAAGTATAAAAACGGAGTAAAAAAACCCAAAACATTAAATCACCCTGCTTATTCCACTAGACTCATCACTGAGTGCAAGCAGGACTAAACAATCTTCTGCCCAAGTTCTCCTATGCTTGTATATGCCTTAGTGTAGAATTAAATCAAGGATATAATTGAGCTATGTGAACTCATTATGCAGGAATATATTATGGTTAAGAAATCCAGGGAGATTGGGGTGAGAAAGATCCAGAGTCCTCCACTTCCATCACTGATCGATGCGAGAAAAAACGATGAGAAGATCCTAGAACTCACCAACAAAATCACTGAGCTTCTGACTGGAGAGGTGAGCGCTGCTGGGAATGCTGGGACCTTGCATGATAATGACAAGAGGACAATGTGCTTGCTTCATAACTGTATCATTGTGTGCCAGATTCCTATCAGATATGAGGACATCATGGTCTGTTTCTCTGTGGAGGAGTGGGAGTATGTAGAAGAACACAAGGATGTGTACAAACAAGCCTTGATGGTGGACCAGCAAACCATGGACTCATGCAGTAAGTTGCAGATTTATTACATAGCCATGACATAGATATTTGGCATCTAAGGCCTGTGTGTATCCTTATGTCAATCCTACAGGGTATGTAAATGGACCCTTTACTTACAGTTTTTAAGAATGGTGTTTAGGGATTGACACTTAAAGGAGCCCTGCACTCCGCTTTTTGTTACCCTTTTATCACCATATCATCATGTTTGGGACCAATGCTTGATGGTTTTGAAATGATAGAATAATGGAAACAGTTGGAAACCCATTTCGTTGTTACGCTATTAACCCCTTTCTGACGTGTGCTGTACATATTTGCCACATGACGGGGGTAAGTGTATGAAGCGGGCTCCGGAGCTGAGCCTGACTGTGCTATAAAGGTAGCGTCTGCCTGTAACAGCTCTCATCTCTGCTGTTAGCCCCTTTAATGCGGCTGTCAATATATGGCTGCAGCATTTAGGATGCGTGTGGTGCCAATATTTGCCTGTTATGGTGCAGGCAGTGTGTTGCTGGGTTGCCATGGCAGCCGGAGGGCTGCTGATGACTCTTACCACAGCACTTGTGAAGCCATTAAATAGGCTAAGCTTCATAGGAGACAATGATGTTAGTTCTATACGACAATACAATAGTATTGCAGGATCTAGAACAAGTGATCAGATGATTGATTGGTTCAAGACCTTTAAGGGGACTAAAAATAAAATATTAGAAAAGAGTTGTTTGAAAAATTAAAAAATGAAAACAAAAAATTGAAATCACCCCTTTTCCCCAATTGAGTCAAGATATTAAAAAATTCAGTATTAGCGTGTCTGTAAATATGAAATTGTATATCCCTGCACAACAAACACCATAAAACGAAAAATGGAAAACCCCAGATTTAGTGTTTTTTAGTACCTGCGCCTCCCCAAAAATGCAATAAAAAACGTGTACCCTAACATCTTTTCTATATACGGTAAATGTCAGCTTGCCAAACGAAAAACATCTCCACTGATGGAAAAAATATAGCTCTCAGAAAATGGCAAGGCAACACAAATCAAGCTTGATTTTTTTTTCATTTTGTATTGGGGTTTTTTGCTTCAAATTTCAGATTTTTGTTTTCCATCACCAAAATTTAACCTGTATGTTTGGTAAATTTTGGTAAATTTTTAATGCACAATGAACACTGTAGGAACAAAACGTCAAAATAATGTCAAAATTATATATACAGTGGGGCAAAAAAGTATTTAGTCAGTCAGCAATAGTGCAAGTTCCACCACTTAAAAAGATGAGAGGCGTCTGTAATTTACATCATAGGTAGACCTCAACTATGGGAGACAAACTGAGAAAAAAAAATCCAGAAAATCACATTGTCTGTTTTTTTATCATTTTTTTTGCATATTATGGTGGAAAATAAGTATTTGGTCAGAAACAAACAATCAAGATTTCTGGCTCTCACAGACCTGTAACTTCTTCTTTAAGAGTCTCCTCTTTCCTCCACTCATTACCTGTAGTAATGGCACCTGTTTAAACTTGTTATCAGTATAAAAAGACACCTGTGCACACCCTCAAACAGTCTGACTCCAAACTCCACTATGGTGAAGACCAAAGAGCTGTCAAAGGACACCAGAAACAAAATTGTAGCCCTGCACCAGGCTGGGAAGACTGAATCTGCAATAGCCAGCCAGCTTGGAGTGAAGAAATCAACAGTGGGAGCAATAATTAGAAAATGGAAGACATACAAGACCACTGATAATCTCCCTCGATCTGGGGCTCCACGCAAAATCCCACCCCGTGGGGTCAGAATGATCACAAGAACGGTGAGCAAAAATCCCAGAACCACGCGGGGGGACCTAGTGAATGAACTGCAGAGAGCTGGGACCAATGAGGCCTACCATAAGTAACACACTACGCCACCATGGACTCAGATCCTGCAGTGACAGACGTGTCCCACTGCTTAAGCCAGTACATGTCCGGGCCCGTCTGAAGTTTGCTAGAATGCATTTGGATGATGCAGAGGAGTTTTGGGAGAATGTCCTATGGTCTGATGAAACCAAACTGGAACTGTATGGTAGAAACACAACTTGTCGTGTTTGGAGGAAAAAGAATACTGAGTTGCATCCATCAAACACCATACCTACTGTAAAGCATGGTGGTGGAAACATCATGCTTTGGGGCTGTTTCTCTGCAAAGGGGCCAGGACGACTGATCCGGGTACATGAAAGAATGAATGGGGCCATGTATCGTGAGATTTTGAGTGCAAACCTCCTTCCATCAGCAAGGGCATTGAAGATGAAACGTGGCTGGGTCTTTCAACATGACAATGATCCAAAGCACTCCGCCAGGGCAACGAAGGAGTGGCTTCGTAAGAAGCATTTCAAGGTCCTGGAGTGGCCTAGCCAGTCTCAAGATCTCAACCCTATAGAAAACCTTTGGAGGGAGTTGAAAGTCCGTGTTGCCAAGCGAAAAGCCAAAAACATCACTGCTCTAGAGGAGACCTGCATGGAGGAATGGGCCAACATACCAACAACAGTGTGTGGCAACCTTGTGAAGACTTACAGAAAACGTTTGACCTCTGTCATTGCCAACAAAGGATATATTACAAAGTATTGAGATGAAATTTTGTTTCTGACCAAATACTTATTTTCCACCATAATATGCAAATAAAATGTTAAAAAAACAGACAATGTGATTTTCTGGATTTTTTTTCTCAGTTTGTCTCCCATAGTTGAGGTCTACCTATGATGTAAATTACAGACGCCTCTCATCTTTTTAAGTGGTGGAACTTGCACTATTGCTGACTGACTAAATACTTTTTTGCCCCACTGTACATATATATACATATTAAAACTACATTAGGAGGTAACATTATATGCAAATTGGAGAAAATAAATCATAAAAAGTATTGAATAAATAATGTAGCACAATTACAACCCCATTGCATATATGGACTCTATACAGGATTAACTGCAAAATTCATAAAGACTAAAACAAAACACCAAAAAGCAGTTTTGTAGTCAAAATATGAAAAAAGTTTAATATATTTATTATTCAATACAGAACAGGTAAAAGGCACAGCAGGACAGGTCCTACAGAAAAGCAGCGCACATGGAAAACGGGCAGTAAACGGCGCAGGAGTAAATCTAGGAGAGGGATAACAACATAAGTCCCCAATCATAATCATGTGAGTCTATCATGATCAATACACATCACGGCCGGCAATGGGCTAACTGGAGATCATGTACTCTAACACAGAAGTAAGGACAAATTAGCACCCCCCTGAGGGGACGCCCCCTGAGGAAGGAATTTTTCTGAAA
Organism: Ranitomeya imitator; assembly: GCF_032444005.1. Lineage (NCBI taxonomy): Eukaryota > Metazoa > Chordata > Amphibia > Anura > Dendrobatidae > Ranitomeya > Ranitomeya imitator. The sequence continues at coordinate 645,945,462 of NC_091283.1, read as the reverse complement.
CGCGCATCGGGGTGGACTGTGGACGGCGTGGTGTCTGGATTTGCTATTGACGGTATGTCTATTATTATTCCCCCTCTGGTGCTAATTTGTCCTTACTTCTGCGTTAGAGTACATGATCTCCAGTTAGGCCATTGCCGGCCGTGATGTGTATTGATCATGATGGACTCACATGATTGCGATTGGGGACTTATGTTGTTATCCCTCTCCTAGATTTACTCCTGCGCCGTTTTTCTGCCCATTTTCCATGTGTGCTGCTTTTCTGTAGGACCTGTCCTGCTGTGCCTTTTACCTGTTCTGTAGTGAATAATAAATATATTAAACTTTTTTCATATTTTGACTACAAAACTGCTTTTTGGTGCTTTGTTTTAGTCCATATATATATATACATATATATTTAAACAGATTTAGATAACAATGCACAATGTTAATGCACACAACACTTGTGCCCTTGCAGGGAATTACTTACTGGGAATACAGTGCAAAAATACAATATACCCATATAAAGAAAGATTGCACATAAGAATTAGATTAAACCATAGTTGAGCATAATTACCTCAGACCTGCGGTGCCACAACCCGTAGGTGCGTTTCCGTTTGACTACCCCAGAAGAAGGCACGTAAGCCGAAACGCGCATAGGGGTTGTGGCACCGCAGGTCTGAGGTTATTATGCTCGACTATAATTTGCAGTTTCCCTGCCGACCTTGATAATACTGGTTACTGGATGCTATTTCTTCAGTGGAGCCTCTTTTTGTTTCTCTATGAATTGAAATGTCTATGTATATGATTTATGGTTGTTGGAGGGCGTTGAAATGACAGTTTATATGGATTTGCCTCTGACCTGTGGTTCCATTTTGTAGTTTTTCCATCACAGAATCCCGTAATATTGTTACAGTCTATGGATTTTTATACTAAGATGTTTAATAAAATAATTTTTTATGGTTTAATCTGATCCATATGTGCAATCTTTCTATATATATTGTGAAACAACTGAAATTATGTCTTATATTCTAGGTTCTTCAAAGTAGCCACCTTTTGCTTTGATGACTGCTTTGCACACACTAGGCATTCTCTTGATGAACTTCAAGAGGTACTCACCGAGAATGGTTTTCAATTCACAGGTGTGCCCTGTCAGGTTTAATAAGTGGGATTTCTTGCCTTATAAATGGGGTTGGGACCATCAGTTGTGTTGTGCAGAAGTCTGGTGGATACACAGCTGTTAGTCCTACTAAATAGACTGTTAGAATTTGTATTATGCCAAGAAAAAGGCAGCTAAGTAAAGAAAAAACGAGTGGCCATCATTACTTTAAGAAATTAAGGTCAGTCAGTCTGAAAAAGTGGGCAAAATTTGAAAGTGTCACCAAGTGCAGTGGCAAAAACCATCAAGCACTACAAAGAAACTGGCTCACATGAGGACCGCCCCAGGAAAGGAAGACCAAGAGTCACCTCTGCTTCTGAGGATAAGTTTAACCAAGTCACCAGGCTCAGAAATTGCAGGTTAACAGCAGCTCAGATTAGAGACCAGGTCAATGCCACACAGAGTTCTAGCAGCAGACACATCTTTACAACAACTGTTAAGAGGAGACTTTGTGCAGCAGGCCTTCATGGTAAAATAGCTGCTAGGAAATCACTGCTAAGGGCAGGCAACAAGCAGAAGAGACTTGTTTGGGCTAAGAACACAAGGAATGGACATTAGACCAGTGGAAATCTGTGCTTTGGTCTGATGAGTCCAAATTTGAGATCTTTGGTTCCAACCACCGTGTCCTTTTGCGACACAGAAAAGGTGAACGGATGGACTCTACACGCCTGGTTCCCACCGTGAAGCATGGAAGAGGAGGTGTGATGGTGTGGGGGTGCTTTGCTGGTGACACTGTTGGGGATTTATTCAAAATTGAAGGCATACTGAACCAGCATGGCTACCACAGCATCTTGCAGTTACATGCTATTCCATCCGGTTTGCGTTTAGTTGGACCATCATTTATCAACGGGACAATGACCCCAAACACACCTCTAGGCTGTGTAAGGGCTATTTGACCAAGAAGGAGAGTGATGGGGTGCTACGTCAGATGACCTGGCCTCCACAGTCACCAGACCTGAACCCAATCGAGATGGTTTGGGGTGAGCTGGACCGCAGAGTGAAGGCAAAAGGGCCAACAAGTGCTAAGCATCTCTGGGAACTCCTTCAAGATTGTTGGAAGACCATTCCAGGTGACTACCTCTTGAAGCTCATCAAGAGAATGCCAAGAGTGTGCAAAGCAGTCATCAAAGTAAAAGGTGGCTACATTGAAGAACCTAGAATATAAGACATAATTTCAGTTGTTCACTTTTTTGTTTAGTATATAATTCCACATGGGTTAATATGTTGTATGTACTATATGTATGTATGTATGTACTGTAAGTTGTATGTACTGTATGTCTGTATGTATGTACTGTATGTTGTATGTACTGTATGTCTATATGTATGTTGAATGTACTGTATGTTGTATGTACTGAATGTCTGTATGGACGGCATGCCTATCTGTATGTTGTATGTACTGTATGTATGTACTGTATGTTGTATGTACTGAATGTATGTATCTACTGTATGTCTATATGTACTGTGTGTTGTATGTACTGTATGTCTATATGTATGTACTGTATGTCTATATGTACTGTATGTTGTATGTACTGTATGTCTATATGTATGTTGTATGTACTGTATGTATGCACTGTATGTTGTATGTACTGTGTGTATGTACTGTATGTTGTATGTACTGTATGTCTATGTATGTTATGTATGTTGTATGGTTGTACTGTATGTTTATATGTAAGTACTGTATGTTGTATGTACTGTATGTTTATATGTATGTACTGTATGTTGTATGTACTGTATGTGTGTATGTATGCACTGTATGTTGTATGTACTGTATGTATGTACTGTATGTTGTATATACTGAATGTATGTATCTACTGTATGTCTATATGTACTGTATGTTGTATGTACTGTATGTTTATATGTATGTACTGTATGTTGTATGTACTGTATGTATGTACTGCATGTTTATGTATGTACTGTATGTTGTATGTATTTATAATAATAATAATTTTATTTATATAGCGCCAACACATTCTGCAGCGCTTTACAATTTATAGAGGGGACTTGTACAGACAATAGACATTACAGCGTAACAGAAATCACAGTTCAAAATAGATACCAAGAGGAATGAGGGCCCTGCTCGCAAGCTTACAAACTATGAGGAAAAAAGGAGACACGAGAGGTGGATATGTATGTACTGTATGTATGTATTGTATGTCTGCATGTACTGTATGTTGTATGTACTGTATGTTGTATGTACTGTATGTTTGTATGTACAGTTATATTTGGACAGAGACAGCATTTTCTAATTTTGGTTATAGACATTACCACAATGAATTTTAAACAAAACATTTCAGATGCAGTTGAAGTTCAGACTTTCAACTTTCATTTGAGGGTATCCACATTAAAATTGGATGAAGGGTTTAGGAGTTTCAGCTCCTTAACATGTGGACCAAAAGTAATTGGACAATTGACTCCAAGGCTATTTCATGAACAGGTGTGGGCAATTCCTTCGTTATGTCATTCTCAATTAAGCAGATAAATGGCCTGGAGTTGATTTGAGGTGTGGTGCTTGCATTTGTAAGGTTTTGCTGTGAAGTAAATATGAGGTCAAAGGAGATCTCCATGCAGGTGAAACAAGCCATCCTTAACCGGCGAAAACAGAAAAAACCCAACCGAGAAAGTGCTACAATATTAGCAATGGCAAAATCTACAGTTTGGTACATCCTGAGAAAGAAAGAAAGCACTGGTGAACTCAATAATGCAAAAAGACCTGGGCGCCCATGGAAGACAACAGTGGTGATTGATCGCAGAATAATCTCCATGGTGAAGAGAAACCCCTTCACAACAGCCAACCAAGTGAACAACACTCTCCAGGAGGTCGGCATATTAATATCCAAATCTACCATAAAGAGAAGACTGCATGAAAGTAAATACAGAGGGTTCACTGCACGGTGCAAGCCACTCATAAGCATCAAGAATAAAAAGGCTAGACTGGACTTTGCACACAGTTCTGGAAGAACATTCTTTGGACAGCTGAAACCAAGATCAACCTCTACCAGAATGATGGAAAGAGAAAAGTATGGCGAAGGCGTAGTGCAGCTCATGATCCAAAGCATACCACATCATCTGTAAAACACGGCGGAGGCAGTGTGATGGCTTGGGCATGTATGGCTGCCAGTGGCACTGGGTCACTAGTGTTTATTGATGATGTGACGCAGGACAGAAGCAGCCGAATGAATTCTGAGGTATTCAGAGCCATACTGTGTGCTCAGATCCAGCCAAATACAGCCAAACTGATTGGTCGTCGTTTCATACTACAGATGGACAATGACCCAAAACATAAAGACAAAGCAAGCCAGGAGTTTATTAAAGCAAAGAAGTGGAATATTCTTGAATGGCCAAGTCAGTCACGTGATCTCAACCCAATTGAGCATGCGTTTCACTTGTTAAAGACTAAACCAGATAGAAAGGCCCACAAACAAACAGCAACTGAAAACCACCGCAGTAAAGGCCTGGCAGAGCATCAAAAAGGAGGAAACAAAGCTTCTGGTGATGACCATGAGTTCAAGACTTCAGGCAGTCATTGCCAACAAAGGGTTTTCAACCAAGTACTAGAAATGAACATTTTATTTAAAATTATTTAATCTGTCCAATTACTTTTGGTCCCTTTAAAAACAGTGTGGCACATGTTAAGGAGCTGAAACTCCTAAACCCTTCATCCAATTTTAATGTGGATACCCTCAAATGAAAGCTGAAAGTCTGAACTTCAACTGCATCTGAATTGTTTTGTTTAAAATTCATTGTGGTAATGTCTATAACCAAAATTAGATGTTGTCTCTGTCCAAATATATATGGACCTAACTGTATGTTGTATGTACTATATGTATGTACTGTATGTTGTATGTACTGTATGACTATAGGTATGCACTGTATATGTGTGTATGTGTTTTTTCTGTAGTTTTTTTTTACATTCACATTAGCCGGATGATGGGACTACTACTGTCCCATCATTGGCTAATGTGTCAATCACTGTCACTGTAGCAGGCATAGCCGGATGGGATTTATAGTCCCATAGGACGATGCCTGCAAGCACACACACACACACTAATGACCCCCCTGCACAGACAGCCCGCAGACCCGCCCAAAGCAGACCCCAGCACCGCAGCGCCCGCAGACCCCAGCACTGCACCGCCCGCACACCCCAGCACCGCCCACAGCCCAGTCACTCTTGATGAGTGACCGCTGTCTGTGGAGGCTGGGTCACGCCTGCTGATATCGTCATGCCAATTTCCAGAGTCAGGAAATTGAAGTGACGTCGGCAGATATTTGCGGCGGCTGCAGCCTGGGGGTCACGTGACCTGGACTCAGCCGCCGACATAGTGTGGCTCACAGGCAGTATCGGCAACAGAAGGTATTTACAAAATTAATTAGGGGCCCCTGGGGGATACATTGGGGGGTTAATTGAAAGTTTGGACAACCCCTTTAAGGCAGATGCCTTATCTCATTGTTTTCCTTGGGGTGGAGATAATTGTGAACCGCTTCCGATATTATAAAAAGGGGTGATTATTGCATCTAAATGCTCCGATATTGAAAAAAGAGGCACCTATTTAAATTTGTTTGGTGATCTGAAACATTTAAGTATGACAAACATTCAAAGGAATAGGAAGTCAGAAAGGGGGCAAACATTGCATGAATATATGAATAGATTGAATTAAAAGCTACAATTTGTTCTGAAAAAGAAAGACAGCCCTAAATGACTAAATTATGACTCTTGGAAGAAGCGAAGGGAAGAACGAAAGTGCAAAAATGAAAATTTGCATTCCCAAAGGGATTTCCAGGTAAATGTATTGATGTCCTGTCCTTGGATAGGCCACCAATTTGTGATCACTGGGGATTTGAGCCCTGGCATCAGCACTAGCCTATCACCATCTTGTTTTCAGAGCAGCAGCTGTAACCGCACTCATGGCACTGATTGACAACTTACTCATCATTAGGGCCGGCTTTCAGTCAGTGTCAGGGGTGCAGTTACAGCCGACGCTCTCTATACACACTGCTGTGACTGAAACTGCACTGGCTCCATTACTGTGACTGAACCCGGAATGCTACCGGGAGGAATAAAGTTAATTTCCTCCTGGCATTGAGGGTCTAAGTGCCAGTTCCGGGCAGGATCAGAACACTATTAACCTGCAGATTAACCCCATATCTGCAGGTTAATAGCATTTCGTCTAAGGTTCCCTTTAAATGACCATTTACAAGGACGTCAGGCTGTTCTGGTTAATCAAATATCTGTTAGTAAACATGGAATATTATCATAAATTACATTTAAGAAATGGTGGAGTGTTATACCTTGTCACTTTCTCTCCGAGCAGGTGAATCACCTCGTGAATTACATGTCAACGACATATTTAACAGCTTTTCCTCGAATGATGATATCGGCGTTCCTTGTGATACTATTGAAATGTGCGTCAGTATGAATGAAATCACTGAACCTTGGACCATGCCTGACTACCATATAAAAGAGGAATCCATTTTACACGACCAGGCCATCCCAGAAGATCTCTTTATATTTCCTTCTCACCATTTAGATCTTACTGCTCCGCTGAGTCTTCTGCATGGAAGTACCCACTTACCTGTGGGAAATCAGATGGTCAAGGACAAAACGCCAGTCATTTGTTCTTGTTGTGGAAAGATTTTTAGTAACCATTACAGACTTTGCATCCACCAGAGAGCACACACAGGGGAGAAACCATTCCAGTGTTCAGAATGTGGTAAATGTTTTGCTCGACACTCCGGTCTTTTGATGCATCGCAGGATTCATACAAACGAGAAGCCCTTTATTTGTCCAGAGTGCAGCAAGTCTTTTAAGCAGCCATCAGCACTTACTAACCATCTGAGGACTCATACTGGAGAAAAACCGTATTCATGTCCAGAATGTGGTAAATGCTTTTCGGTAAATTCTAGTATGATCATACATATGAGAAGCCACACGGGAGAGAGACCATACATGTGCCCAGAATGCGGTAAAAGATTCGGGTATAAAAGTAGCCTGATTGATCATCAAAGGGGTCACCGGAATGAGAGGTCTTTGTCATGTCGAGAATGTGGGAAATGTTTTATATATAAAACAAATCTTTTTAGACATCAGAGGATCCACAGACAATAGAAGCTCCTAGATTATGGAATTCGGGACAATAACTAACAATTTAGTTTTTTTACCTGAATCTAGGATTTTCCCCCAGTTTCTGCTTTGAATAATATATTTCCCTGGATTACAGGGAAAGCCAAACTGTTTGTTTATAATCCAAATCACAGTCCAACATTGAAGACCTCAACCAATGTAGGGTGACTCCGCAAACTGGGGACGCCCTGCTGTCAATTTATTCATACATACTTTGGAGTAATAAGAGAGGAATGGCACAACACTGTTATAAGAAAAGATGCTGTATCTTAAAGAATACAAGTATTACCAAAAACTGACATGTCCGGAACAGTGACAGGTTCTTTTTAGGTTTGTGGGCAGGACTAAGGCACATAATGGCGTTTTGTATGTTAGTGGATTTGTTTTTTGTGTTTTCTATTTTTGAATTATTATTTTGTTAGGGTTACCCACCTTGATGATCATTTATATCTTTGTTACCTTGTCTAGAAATCATATAGATGTGAAGACCAAAAACTGATTGTTGCCTACAAAATCTTTTGAATTTTTAAAAAATGTTAATATTTCTGGACATGTACAGCTTTGCCCAACTCTTTGTTTCTGATGAGTCAAGTACACATTAAGGAACTTGAAGTGTGACTACTCTCCTGCAGACTAATCTGCTTGAAAGGCAGTATTCCCAATTAAAAGCCAGCACTGTGGTTCTAAAGATGCAACACTGGGCTACCTGCTGAGAGACGTTTGGCACCTTATCCTATTCTTTGACGTCTGTATGGATTACAGTATCCTGGACTGTGAGTGGTACTTACCGCATTGTAAATGGAATATATGTTCCTAGGTTTTAAATGGTATGTCCTGCAATGATGAATAGATATACAGTGGGGCAAAAAAGTATTTAGTCAGTCAGCAATAGTGCAAGTTCCACCACTTAAAAAGATGAGAGGCGTCTGTAATTTACATCATAGGTAGACCTCAACTATGGGAGAAAAACTGAGAAAAAAAAATCCAGAAAATCACATTGTCTGTTTTTTTATCATTTTTTTTGCATATTATGGTGGAAAATAAGTATTTGGTCAGAAACAAACAATCAAGATTTCTGGCTCTCACAGACCTGTAACATCTTCTTTAAGAGTCTCCTCTTTCCTCCACTCATTACCTGTAGTAATGGCACCTGTTTAAACTTGTTATCAGTATAAAAAGACACCTGTGCACACCCTCAAACAGTCTGACTCCAAACTCCACTATGGTGAAGACCAAAGAGCTGTCAAAGGACACCAGAAACAAAATTGCAGCCCTGCACCAGGCTGGGAAGACTGAATCTGCAATAGCCAACCAGCTTGGAGTGAAGAAATCAACAGTGGGAGCAATAATTAGAAAATGGAAGACATACAAGACCACTGATAATCTCCCTCGATCTGGGGTTCCACGCAAAATGCCACCCCGTGGGGTCAGAATGATCACAAGAACGGTGAGCAAAAATCCCAGAACCACGCGGGGGGACCTAGTGAATAAACTGCAGAGAGCTGGGACCAATGTAACAAGGCCTACCATAAGTAACACACTACGCCACCATGGACTCAGATCCTGCAGTGCCAGACGTGTCCCACTGCTTAAGCCAGTACATGTCCGGGCCTGTCTGAAGTTTGCTAGAGAGCATTTGGATGATCCAGAGGAGTTTTGGGAGAATGTCCTATGGTCTGATGAAACCAAACTGGAACTGTTTGGTAGAAACACAACTTGTCGTGTTTGGAGGAAAAAGAATACTGAGTTGCATCCATCAAACACCATACCTACTGTAAAGCATGGTGGTGGAAACATCATGCTTTGGGGCTGTTTCTCTGCAAAGGAGCCAGGACGACTGATCCGGGTACATGAAAGAATGAATGGGGCCATGTATCGTGAGATTTTGAGTGCAAACCTCCTTCCATCAGCAAGGGCATTGAAGATGAAACGTGGCTGGGTCTTTCAACATGACAATGATCCAAAGCACACCGCCAGGGCAACGAAGGAGTGGCTTCGTAAGAAGCATTTCAAGGTCCTGGAGTGGCCTAGCCAGTCTCCAGATCTCAACCCTATAGAAAATCTTTGGAGGGAGTTGAAAGTCCGTGTTGCCAAGCGAAAAGCCAAAAACATCACTGCTCTAGAGGAGATCTGCATGGAGGAATGGGCCAACATACCAACAACAGTGTGTGGCAACCTTGTGAAGACTTACAGAAAACGTTTGACCTCTGTCATTGCCAACAAAGGATATATTACAAAGTATTGAGATGAAATTTTGTTTCTGACCAAATACTTATTTTCCACCATAATATGCAAATAAAATGTTAAAAAAACAGACAATGTGATTTTCTGGATTTTTTTTTCTCAGTTTGTCTCCCATAGTTGAGGTCTACCTATGATGTAAATTACAGACACCTCTCATCTTTTTAAGTGGTGGAACTTGCACTATTGCTGACTGACTAAATACTTTTTTGCCCCACTGTATACTGTATGTCTTGAAGCTCCTGGGCCCCAATACCAAATCAATAACAGACTAGCCTAACCTACCAGTTGCCATTTAAGATATTAGTGTCTTCTTGTGGCAAGAAGTGTTTGGTATCTTCCTCAGGCACCAGGGCTTAGGTGCAAGTACTATCTCCTTTAACTTTGCACCACGTAACAAAGATGTAATTGAGGGATCAAAACACTTTCAAATAAATTGAACAGCAAATTTATGCTGCCTCATTCACAGGCTGCATGAATCAGACACTGGCTCTGTATTACTGTAAAAGGCCACATTTAAAGAAGCACTCCTCCTCCCATCAAAGTTTTATCTTCTTAATATATTGCAATCCTCATATTATGGGAAAAAAATGGGTAGACGTGGATTCACTCTGCAGTGCTGAGTAAGTGAAAGTCCAGACGTATGTCATAAAGGATGTGTCTTTATTCAACGCGTTTCGAAGTTCTCAGACTCCTTGATCAGGAAAAACACCACAGATGTACCAATCCTCATATATAGCACTATGTGCTTACAATTGCGCATTTTGCCTTTCTACACTTCTAATTCTTCTCTTTGCTATACGTAGAAACAGGAAGTCTCTTGTCATTTGTGGGATTGATAAAAAGTCAAAATGAACCATGCTGTCTTTAATGCCATGTTCACACATTCAGTATTTGGTCAGTATTTTGCATCAATATTTGTAAGCCAAATCCAGGAGTGGGTGATAGATACAGAAGTGGTGACGTGTTTCTATTATACTTTTCCTCTGATTGTTACGCTCCTGATTTTAACTTACAAATACTGACCAAATATAAGAGGGTGAATGTGGCCTAAAAAGAATCTTTAATCAGGATTTTATTCCCCAAACTAATGACACATGCATAATGGCACTTTAATGCTGAGAAACTCCTTACCTTTCTTGGAGAAATCTATTTAGCTGCTTTAGAGAAATCCATAGATGATATTGTATGCTAATGAGCTTCTCTGGGCTCTGCACTTACTGATCTCCTGCCTCTCTCCCCAACCTCTGCCCACTGTCGGCCTCCTGCCTCTCCCCAACCTCTGCCCACTGTCGGCCTCCTGCCTCTCTCCCCAACTTCTGCCCGCGGTTGGACTCCTGGCTCTCTCCCCAACCTCTGCCCACTGTCGGCCTCCTGCCTCTCTCCCCAACCTCTGCCCACTGTCGGCCTCCTGCTTCTCTCCCCAACCTCTGCCCACTGTCGGCCTCCTGCCTCTCGCCAACCTCTGCCCACTGTCGGCCTCCTGCCTCTCTCCCCAACCTCTGCCCACTGTGGGCCTCCTGCCTCTCTCCCCAACCTCTGCCCACTATCGGCCTCCTATCTTTATCCCCAGCCTCTGCCCACTGTTGGACTCCTGGTTCTCTTCCCAGCCTCTGCCCACTGTTGGACTCCTGGTTGTCTCCCCAACCTCTGCCCACTGTCTGCCTCCTGCATCTCTCCTTAATCTCTGCCCACTGCTGGCCTCCTGTTTCAGTGACCTGTTAAAGACAGGAGACAGGCAGTGGATGGGGAATAGAGAGAGAGGCAAGAGACCAATAAAACAGAAAACAAATTTCTCCAAGAAAGGTAAGGATTTATTCAGCATTAATGCGCTTTTATATACATGTCATTAGTTTGGGGTATAAAATTCTGACAACAGGATCCCTTTCAATCTTGTAAAAAAAAATGACACGTGAGACTTTTAGGGTATGTGTCAACGTTCAGGATTGCATCAGGATTTGGTCAGGATTTTTCATCAGTATTTGTAAGCCAAAACCAGGAGTGGAACAATTAGAGGAAAAGTATAATAGAAACATTTGCACCACTCCTGCATTTATCCCCCACTCCTGGTTTTGGCTTACAAATACTGATGAAAAATCCTGACCAAATCCTGATGCAATCCTGATCGTGGACACATACCCTTAGACTTATACAATCAGAATAATGTCTGTTACAGAGCTGTGATCAACAGTATTGGTAACCTTGAATATTAAATACACCATATAAAATATCTCCTGCAATAATGTGTTTAGTGAAGCTCATTTGATATGTATAAACTCATTGGCAGGGCAAAGGACAAAATTATTATAGCAAAAGTGCACTCGACCTACAGTGAAACATGATGGAGGATTATCAGTGTGTAAAGTCTTTCAGAAGCCATCAATCCAAAAACTACCTCGGATGGACTTGGCTCAAGCCACTCCGTCTAGCAGATGCCAGAACAACCCTCGCCTTCCAATCTGTTTGACTCCCAAGTGAAACAGATTGGAGTCATGGACAGTGGATCTAGCAATATGGAAGTAGTTGTGTAATGAGGTGAGTCAGGTTCAGGTTTACAGGAGTAACACTAGAGCACAAGGAGAAACCAGACACTTCCAGAATGCTGGAAGTTTAAGTGGGGTGTGGTACTGCCCCATTGGCCACAGCAGGGAGTGGATTACACTTGCTGGGCTACTGGACAGAATACATACCATTAGTCTTGCTCTGCAACACCACACATCCCAGATACACTAATTGATGGCTGGACAGCGTCTGGGTCACCCAGATATACTGAACATTATGTCTCCTCCAGCGCCAGTAGCAGAGTGAATACGGCAGTGCCTGGTGACAGAGGCACGCTTCCTAGAGTAGGTCTATGTAGAGATGTCACAGAACATTTAGGTCAAAATGTGCTTCCAAGTGTAAAGAATCTAGGTTATGAGTTGGACTGAGTCCTACAGTAGAATAATGACCCAGAGTACACATCCAAAAGTACGTAAGAATGGTTTAGAAGGAAAAATGCTTTATTTTAAATTAAGTTATTAAGTTTTCATCTCGATCCCAAATCTTTGGGGAGAGCTGAATGGGAATCGAATCCTGCAACCATTCAAGAGCTTTAGATAGGTAGTGGAAGAAATTAGCAGCAGACAAGTGCAAGAAGCTTACAGACGGTTCACGGTTGTTGCCATATATTTTGCTTCCATTTATTGGGGAAAGGTTGCCTTTAATTCTACCCATGTCATATACTATAATTCTACAATTCTTTTTTTGAAATTACTGCATGTATGTTGACTAGTCAACTTTTCTGTTGAATGTTTTTGAATGCTATTAAAATATTCAAATGATGCACAGTTTGTATATAGCCACTTATTTCTGAAGAAATTGGCTTGTTTATAATAAACAATCAAGACAAATAATGTTGACCACAACTACCGTATATGGAAAGGAGTTGTCCTGGTTAGAAAAAGGGGTCTTTTTAAAAAAATTTCATTGTCTGGGTGTGATTAGATGTCATCCTCATCTAGTTGAGCTCCAATACCAACCACACACCATGTGCAAGAATGGCATTGTTACTTCTGAGCTGAAAAGTGAGCTGAAAAGTCACTAGCAAAGATCCATCAGCTCTGCTGTGGGAGACAGGTTGTAGTGTTTTCCTAAATGTGAATGGTTACAGATGATGAGATGAATCAACCAAAATCAGACTACTGTGCAATCTTCTGCAACTGAAAAGGACAAAATATACAAATTTCCTAGTTTAGGAATAGGGATGTTTCTTAAGTTGTAGTGCACAATAACACACCTGAGGCCGGGGTCACACTTGCGAGTGCAATGCGAGAAACTTGCATCAATACCCGGCACTGCTGCCGACACTTGGGACCGGAGTGTTCAGCTGCATAGAAATACATGCAGCCGCACACGCCGGTCCCGAATGCCAGCGGCAGTGCCGAGTATTGATGCGAGAGACTCGCGCAAGTTTCTCGCATTACACTAGCAAGTGTGACCTTGGCCTTAAAGTGAACCTGTCAGCAGGATTGTGCACAGTAACCTACACACAGTGTCAGGTTGGCGCCGTTATAATGAATAAAATGATATCTTGGTCGATGAAATCCATCTTGTTGTTTCTTAATCTTTATTTTCAGTTTTGTGTTAATGAGGTACTCCTGCCCTAAGGCGGGGTTGAGGTATGTGGTGCTCTGATTAGCTATTCATAATGCAGACTGCTGACATATCACTGATCCCTTACTGACCCGCCCCCTAGTTTGCATAATGAATATACTAATGTGTGGCTTTGAAGAAAAGCATATCACTTAATCAAAATGGCGGCGCATGCGCACTTTCTCTTAACGATTAGTGCCTATAATCTTCCTGTGTTTCAAAGGAAAAAAAATCACCGTCGGGTGCGCCTGTGCATTAGCTTCTATCGTGTTCCGATAGATGCTACTGCGCAAGTGCCGCCACCGACTCCTTGTTGCTGCAGCCCAAAAAATGTACACTACAACAAAATGGCTTCAGCGCTTGCGCAGTAGCATCTCTCGGTAGGAGATAGATGCTACTGTGCAAGCGCCTCCGCCAGCTCTGTGTTGCTGCAGTAAAAAAAAATATTTACACTACAACAAACTGGCACCAGAGGCGGCGCATGCGCAGTAGCATCTATTGTGTTCCGATAGATGCTACTGCGCAAGCGCCGCTGCCGGCTCCTTGTTGCTGCAACCAAAAAAATGTACACTACAACAAAATGGCGCCAGCGCTTGCGCAGTAGCATCTCTCGGTACGCGATAGACGCTACTGTGCATGCGCTGCCTCTGGTGCCAGTTTGTTGTAGTGTAAATATATATTTTTTTTTTACTGCAGCAACAAGGAGCCGGCGGAGGCGCTTGCACAGTAGCATTTATCTCCTACCGAGAGATGCCACTGCGCAAGCGCTGGTGCCATTTTTTTGTAGTGTACATTTTTTGGGCTGCAGCAACAAGGAGTCGGTGGCGGCACTTGCGCAGTAGCATCTATCGGAACACGATAGAAGCTAATGCACAGGCGCACCCGACGGTGTCATATTGATGGTGATTTTTTTTTTTTCAGTTGAAACACAGGAAGATAACAGGCACTAACCGATAAGAGAAAGTGCGCAGGCGCTGCCATTTTGATTACGTTACATGCTTTTTTCAAATACACACAGTATACATTGTGCAAACTAGGGGGCGGGTCACTGAGGGAGCAGTGACGTGTCAGCAGACTGTATTATGAATATATAATCAGAGCACCACATTCACCAACCCCACCTTAGGGCACAAGAATCTCATTAACACAAAACTGAAAATAAAGATTAAGAAACAACAAGACGAATTTCATCAACTAAGGTATTATTTTGTCAGTATAACGGCGCCGACCTGACACTGTCTGTAGGTTACTATGCGCAATCCTGCTGACAGGTTCACATTAAGCAATGGTAGGTAATCCAACATGTTGTGCCGGACTCCAATATGGGCCTTGACTCACTGGGCCTTACAGTGGGGCAAAAAAGTATTTAGTCAGTCAGCAATAGTGCAAGTTCCACCACTTAAAAAGATGAGAGGCGTCTGTAATTTACATCATAGGTAGACCTCAACTATGGGAGACAAACTGAAAAAAAAAATCCAGAAAATCACCTTGTCTGTTTTTTTAACATTTTATTTGCATGTTATGGTGGAAAATAAGTATTTGGTCAGAAACAAAATTTCATCTCAATACTTTGTAATATATCCTTTGTTGGCAATGACAGAGGTCAAACGTTTTCTGTAAGCCTTCACAAGGTTGCCACACACTGTTGTTGGTATGTTGGCCCATTCCTCCATGCAGATCTCCTCTAGAGCAGTGATGTTTTTGGCTTTTCGCTTGGCAACACGGACTTTCAACTCCCTCCAAAGGTTTTCTATAGAGTTGAGATCTGGAGACTGGCTAGGCCACTCCAGGACCTTGAAATGCTTCTTACGAAGACACTCCTTCGTTGCCCTGGCGGTGTGCTTTGGATCATTGTCATGTTGAAAGACCCAGCCACGTTTCATCTTCAATGCCCTTGCTGATGGAAGGAGGTTTGCACTCAAAATCTCACGATACATGGCCCCATTCATTCTTTCATGTACCCGGATCAGTCGTCCTGGCCCCTATGCAGAGAAACAGCCCCAAAGCATGATGTTTCCACCACCATGCTTTACAGTAGGTATAGTGTTTGATGGATGCAACTCAGTATTCTTTTTCCTCCAAACACGACAAGTTGTGTTTCTACCAAACAGTTCCAGTTTGGTTTCATCAGACCATAGGACATTCTCCCAAAACTCCTCTGGATCATACAAATGCTCTCTAGCAAACTTCAGACGGGCCCGGACATGTACTGGCTTAAGCAGTGGGACACGTCTGGCACTGCAGGATCTGAGTCCATGGTGGCGTAGTGTGTTACTTATGGTAGGCCTTGTTACATTGGTCCCAGCTCTCTGCAGTTCATTCGCTAGGTCCCCCCGCGTGGTTCTGGGATTTTTGCTCACCGTTCTTGTGATCATTCTGACCCCACGGGGTGGGATTTTGCGTGGAGCCCCAGATCGAGGGAGATTATCAGTGGTCTTGTATGTCTTCCATTTTCTAATTATTGCTCCCACTGTTGATTTCTTCACTCCAAGCTGGTTGGCTATTGCAGATTCAGTCTTCCCAGCCTGGTGCAGGGCTACAATTTTGTTTCTGGTGTCCTTTGACAGCTCTTTGGTCTTCACCATAGTGGAGTTTGGAGTCAGACTGTTTGAGGGTGTGCACAGGTGTCTTTTTATACTGATAACAAGTTTAAACAGGTGCCATTACTACAGGTAATGAGTGGAGGAAAGAGGAGACTCTTAAAGAAGAAGTTACAGGTCTGTGAGAGCCAGAAATCTTGATTGTTTGTTTCTGACCAAATACTTATTTTCCACCATAATATGCAAATAAAATGATAAAAAAACAGACAAGGTGATTTTCTGGATTTTTTTTTCTCAGTTTGTCTCCCATAGTTGAGGTCTACCTATGATGTAAATTACAGACGCCTCTCATCTTTTTAAGTGGTGGAACTTGCACTATTGCTGACTAACTAAATACTTTTTTGCTCCACTGTACATTACATTGTCACGTCAAGTGGTAGAAACACAGGAAAATTAGTTCTTCATGTAGCTGTATTTGTGGTAAGAATTTCTTCATTTATTAACACAAAGAGGGTTTAATTTTAGCCAGAGGCAATCTACGGCTATGTTTTTGAGTTACTGTATCAATCCAGACAATCCCAATGGAGTTGCTGTAGATATGGGACAATCCCTCCACTCCCACCGAGCAAAAAAAAAATCACTGAGCTACAATGCGGGATAGATCCTAAATAGACTGTGTGTTCCACCTCCATTTTATAGCTCATGGAAAATAAGCTTGATGTAAAAAGTAGGCATCTCCTTCTATGTCAGTCCGATGTTTTATCGGTAATCGTATCATCAAATGTTCATTCAAAAGGAATCAAGTTCAATCACATCTCGGAGTTTCACGTAATTTCAATACCAGGTATCTGACTGATAGAAATAAACAGTGCAGATCCTCCAGACATAATGTTAGAGCAAAAATTAATTGGTTATGCTTACAAGTGTGAATAAAAAAGCTCAGTTCAAAAAATTCCAAATATGGATGAACCAGGGTTTCACCAAAACAAAACTGGCTTCTTCCATGGTGTGATTAGTGTTCAAACAATTGGTAAGTTAAATACATACAACCAAAATAAATACCGTAATTGTCTCTCCCCGGTGATGTAACAATACCTGCAGCCAATTCTCCCTGCCTTCAGACAACTCACATCTGGAGGAAGAGAGCGTCTGCTTTTTCACCTCCGGATCTATGTGACACGTCCAAAAGAAAGGAAAGTGAAGCAGTCCTGATTGGCTACAGAGATCACGTGATATTGTTATGCAATCCTTGCAGCTAATCAGATGGCTGTTTCACTTACCGCTGGCACTGACACCACTGGAATAGCATCAGCACCAGAGATGAGTATAAGTGTTACTAGTTTAATGGGGCAAACATAAGGAATTAGGAAGGGGTAGTTTGAGTAGTTGACAACCCCTTCAGGTGAAAAATCAGTAATAAAAACTGGCCTTGATTTCTGATCATTAATACCCAGAAGACTGGAGAAGTGCAAATGTTGTTCCTATCTTCAAAAAGGGGAAGAAGGTGGACCCAGGGAACTATAGGCTGGTGAGTCTGACTTCTATACCAAGAAATATCTTTGAGCAAATTATTAACATATATGAAAGTACCTGGATAAGAATGAAGTGATTAACCAGAGTCAACATGGGTTTGTAACTAAGAAGTCATGTCAGACTAACTTAATTTCCTTCTATGACAGAATCACTAACTGAGTGGATCAAGGAAATGCTGTAGATATAGTATATCTTGACTTCAGCAAAGCATTTGACAAAGTATCTCACACCATCCTTATTGAAAAAATGACTAAGTATGGAATGGACAAGGCAACTGTTAGGTGGATTCATAACTGGCTTAGTGATCGGACCCAAAGAGTGGTCGTAAATGGCTGTACATCCAGTTAGAAGAATGTCTCAAGTGAGGTACCACAGGGTTCTGTCCTGGGCCCTGTATTGTTCAACATCTTTATCAATGATTTAGATGAAGTAATTAAGAGTACAATGATTAAATTTGCTGATGCCACAAAGCTAGGAAGGATCGCTAATACTAGAGAAGAGACAGAGAATTCAAAAAGATATAAATAAACTGGAGCAGTGGGCAGCAACTAACAATAGTTTTAACAGGGGAAAATGCAAAGTACTACATCTGGGCAAAAAAAATATAAGAAAACATACAGAATGGGAGGAATAGGGTTAAGCACAGCACATGTGCAAAAGACTTGGGTTTACTAATAGATCATAAACTAAACAGGAGTCAACAGTGTGATGCAGCAGCAAAAAAAGGCAAATGCAATTCTGGGATGTATTAACAGAAGCATACAGTCTAGATCACACAAAGTCATTATTGCCCTCTACTCCTCTTTGGTCAGACCTCATCTGGAATACTGGGTCCAATTTTGTGCACCACATTTTAAAAAAGACATTGACAAACTGGAGCAAGTTCAGAGAAGAGTGACCAGAATGGTGACTGGACTGCAAACCATGTCCTATGAGGAACGGTTACAGGATTTGGGAATGTTTAGTTTACAAAAAAGAAGACTAAGTGGTTACTTAATAGCTGTCTACAAATATCTCAAGAGCTGTCACATTGTAGAAGGATCATCTTTATTCTCATTAGCACAAGGAAAGACTAGAAGCAATGGGATGAACCTAAATGGGAGGAGACACAGATTAGATATTAGAAAAAACTTTTTGACAGGGGGATCAATGAATGGAACAGGCTGACACGAGAGCTGGTGAGTAGTGATGAAGGAGTATACTCGTTGCTCGGGTTTTGCGAGCACGTTCGAGTGGGCTCCGAGTATTTGTTAGTGCTCGAAGATTTAGTTTTTGTTGATGCAGCTGCATGATTTACAGCTGCTAGCCAGCCTGAGTACATGTGGGGGTTGCCTGGTTGCTAAACAGTCCCCACATGTAATCAAGCTGTCTAGCAGTCACAAATCATACAATTGCGGCGACTAAAACAAAATCTCCAAGCACTAACAAATACTCGGAGACTACCCGATAAACGAGTATACTCGCTCATCACTAGTGGTGAGTTCTCCTTCCATTGAAGTTTTCAAACAGGCTAGACAGACATCTGTCTGGGATGATTTAGCAAATCCTGCTTTGAGCAGGGGGTTGGACCAGATGACCCTTCCAACGCTACCATTCTATGATTCTATACCATTTACAATCTTAATTTTCAAAGTCTGCATCCCTTTCCCATCATGTAGTGTCTCATTAAAAGATCTTTCTACCAAAGAATTACCAATATATTTCATTTTTTTATTCATAAAACCCCAATTCAAAAAATGAGACGCTTTGTAAAAAGTTAGCAAAACAAGAATTCAATGATTTGTTAATCTCATACTCATATTTTAAAAGTGAAAGTTGGAAATGTTTATATTTCATTTGAAAAAAATAACTAATTTAAAAATACATGGCAGCAACAGATCTGAAAAATGTTGCGACAAGGAGCATGGTTTGCCAAGGTCAAGAGCAGCAGCACGTTTGCTGAACTCTGTAAAACCCTGTCTAAAAAGCAACTTTAGTAAGCTTCCAAGTGGACCCCTTAGGACATTTTAACTCCAGGAACATCCAAGGATCATGCCTGGACAGACAAAGAAGACGAATCATGGCTACAAGGATCATAGACTCAGCCAAGGAACAAGTGGGGAAGTGGCAGATTAGAAGCTCCCCTGCTTTGTTGCTGGAATCACAGGATGTCACGTCTGTGAATACTCACTTGTCAGTCGCCGCCTCCGACGGGGTCCCCAGCTGTCTTCTCAGGCTCGCGGTGCGTCAGCGCTTCGTGCATGCGCGGTCGCGCTTTTCCCGCCGCTAAGCCCTCTGGGACGTCGTGACCCGCTGGCTCCGCCCCATCATGGCGGCACCAAAGTACTGCAGTGCGCAGGCGCCGGGCCTCTCTGACCTTTCCGGCGCCTGCGCACTGCAGTACTTTCCTCTGCCCTCAACAGGGCAGACAAAGTAGGCCTGCGCCGGAGCCATGGCTGAAGATCAGAAGAGGACGTCTTGGAATGAAGATGGGAGGCGCCGCAGCGGACCAGAGACACCCATCCGACCGGACCAGCAGCGGCTCCGCCCCTGGGTGAGTATAATCTAACGTCTTTTTCTCCTCTTTCAGGTAACATCGGGGGCTTATCTACAGCATTACAGAATGCTGTAGATAAGCCCCTGATGCCGGTGGGCTTACCTCACCGGCGATTTTCGGGGTGACAGGTTCCCTTTAAGTTGCGAAAACAGAAAAAACCCATCCGAGAAATTGCTACAATATTAGGAGTGGCAAAATCTACAGTTTGGTACATCCTGAGAAAGAAAGAAAGTACTGGTGAACTCATCAATGCAAAAAGACATGGGCGCCCATGGAAGATAACAGTGGTGGATGATCGCAGAATAATCTCCATGGTGAAGAGAAACTCCTTCACAACAGCCAACCAAGTGAACAACACTCTCCAGGAGGTCGGCGTATCAATATCCAAATCTACCATAAAGAGAAGACTGCATGAAAGTAAATACAGAGGGTTCACTGCACAGTGCAAGCCACTCAAAAGCATCAAGAATAAGAAGGCTAGACTGGACTTTACTAAAAAACATCTAAAAAAGCCAGCACAGTTCTGGAAGAACATTCTTTGGACAGATGAAACCAAGATCAACCTCTACAAGAATGATGAAAAGAGAAAAGTATGGTGAAGGCGTGGTATAGCTCATGATCCAAAGCATCACATCATCTGTAAACACGGCGGAGGCAGTGTGATGGCTTGGGCATGCATGGCTGCCAGTGGCACTGGGTCACTAGTGTTTATTGATGATGTGATACAGGACAGAAGCAGCCAAATTAATTCTGAGGTATTCAGAGCCATACTGTGTGCTCAGATCCAGCCAAATGCAGCAAAACTGATTGGTCGTCGTTTCATACTACAGATGGACAATGACCCAAAACATAAAGCCAAAGCAACCCAGAAGTTTATTAAAGCAAAGAAGTGGAATATTCTTGAATGGCCAAGTCAGTCACCTGATCTCAACTCAATTGAGCATGCATTTCACTTGTTAAAGACTAAACTTCAGACAGAAAGGCCCACAAACAGCAACTGAAAACCACCGCAGTGAAGGCCTTGCAGAGCATCAAAAAGGAGGAAACACAGCGTCTGGTGTCATTGCCAGCAAAGGGTTTTCAAATACGTACTAGAAATGAACGTTTTAGTTAAAATTATTTAATCTGTCCAATTACTTTTGGTCCCTTTAAAAACAGGGTGGCACATGTTAAGGAGCTGAAACTCCTAAACCCTTCATCCAATTTTAATGTGGATACCCTCAAATAAAAGCTGAAAGTCTGAACTTCAACTGCATCTGAATTGTTTTGTTTAAAATTCATTGTGGTAATGTCTAGAACCAAAATTAGAAAAATGTTGTCTATGTCCAAATATATATGGACCTAACTGTATTTTGAGTGTGGTTAATGAGTTTCACAGACGTGACATTATGCTTCAGAAAAGGAACAATGGTTTGCAACGGGTGGCAGAAACTCATAGTAATCATTTAGTTCATTTGGTTTTTTTTCTAAATCTGTAGTGTTGAGTATATGATGTGAAATGTTTTTATGTGCAATATAATCAGTGTAATTTGTTATAACTAACCAGTTAGTTATTATGCCCGGGCAACGCCGGGCTCTTCAGCTAGTCCTAAATAAAAACCTTATATCCCTCTTTAATACTAACCTCTAATGTCTATCGCCTCCATTTCACTGACGTGTGAGAGGGAATTTTTGAGGGAAGAGACATCACAAAGGTATAATATCAGAAGTGTCTCCATATTTTCACAATCCTGAAAAATATCAATAAGCTGCTGTGAATTCCTAAAGTATGATTTCATTCCCACAACGTTTTTTGAAAATGTCTACATGACCTACAAGAGACTTTTCCCCAGACACTATTGGTCTTCCAGGGGAGCCTTTTGCAATCTTATGAACCTTTGATAATCAATAAATGACTACTATGTCTGGATTAATTTTAATATATCAGACAAAACACTATATTTCCATCTGTTTCTAGAATAGTGATCTCTATATAATATTCTCCAGTAGGATTAGCCCTCAGCTTCTCGTAAGTGTCAGCATCACCAAGGAGACGGCTCGTTTCAGTCTAATAATCTTTTTTATCTAATAAACCTGCCCTTATCAGCTGCTTTTATTACAGCCATTTTGTAATTTTGAAATCCCCCCTAGCCTATTTTTCTAGATCTAGATTTCAAATTGAAATGTTTTCTTGTAGGAAACTAACATTTTAACAAAATTCAGCTATTTTTTGTTTCTCTCACTCTTTTTTTATAATGTCAATTCACGCTAAATGCTGGCAGAAGCAGTTTATCATACAATAATAAAGTGTATTATGAATATTAATAATTTTACAATTGTTTAAACAAATGGTAATATCAATAAATGGTTGATTGCTTGTTCTATGAATATTAAAGTAGTTTTCTCCAACCAGCCAGTTTTAACTAAGCAATGTTTTTTTTTTTAATTAAGTTGTGTATTCTATTCTATAAACAGTTGTCATTTTTTATAAAATGACAATAAGATGAATTGGATATTATTATATAATAACTTTTAGATTTGCTTGGGGTGGTCAGACACTAACTTTTATTTACATCCTAAATGTCTGTTTATTTAATATCAAAATCTCTTTTCTAATATACCGTATTTTTCAGATTATAAGATACTCCGGATTATAAGACGCACCCCAAATTTTGAGGAAAAAATGGGACAAAATGTTTGGTGGTGCTTCTTATTATCCATGCGTCTTATTGCTTACCGGGGGTGTTGGCTGTGGTGAAGCGGGGTCCCAGGGTCGCTGCTGGAGGAGGCAGGCTATGAGAGTGTCCGGCGGTGCTGCTGCGAGTGTCTCCGGCACTGCGGTTGTTTCTGGTGCTGCGGGGGTGTCCGGTGGCGCAGCCCGATGCTGCTGCTGGGATCTCCAGCGCTACGGGTGTCTCTGGTGCTGCAGGTGTCTCCGGTGGCGCAGCCCGGCGCTGAAATCTCATCTCCTGAGATTTCGGTTGCGAGATCTCCATCTGCACATGGTGGCCATTTTCCCAGAGTCCACCCCACAGGAAACCCATGGAACTGCGGGGGCTCCACCGGAGACACCAGCAGCAGCACCGGGCAGCGAAGCCAGAGACACCCACAGCAGCACCGCTGGACACCCCCGTGACATCGCCGGGCACCCGCAGCAGTGCCGGTCACCCTCTCATCCCAACCTGCATCGACGGTACGGTAAGTATATCTGCATTATAAGACGCACCCCCATTTTTCCCCCAAATTTGATGGAAAAAAGTGCATCTTATAATCAGAAAAATATGGCACTATCATTAAAAAGTCCCTATCATTCCCTTACTATGCTATCTAACTGCTTTATTTTTTCACCTACTTCCTGTTTAATGACGCTTCATTTGAGAACCATAGTGCGTGCTGGGATACCCAGACGAGACATCATCATGGGGCAGAGGCTGCGGTCGCTTCCACAGTATCTGTCCCCAACCGGATACAAAGCATCATCCGTGATATCTGTTCCAGTGGCTTGGTTAGTTCCTGCCCTACTGACAATGTGTTGGTTGTCAATTCCAATGTATGCTCAGTAGAATCAACTACTTCGGAGCTGGCCTCTACTTTTCGAGTAATTCTTTACAATGCATACTAACAGTGCACTCCCTTGCTTGTCACTTCTCCCCAGAGCTGGCTTGGGAGCGCACTGTTACTGTGCATTAAAAAGAATATTCCACATTGTTAAGATACTACTGAGCATATGTGGAAATTAACAAGTGATGCATGCTCAGTAAAGCAGGGACTAGCCCAGCCCCTCAAATGGGCTGCTCAGAGCAGGCACTGTGAAGCCTGCAGCTGTGCATGTCAGATCGCTGACATGTCAGATCTTACACTATAATATGATGCTGGGGCAATGTTATGGTGTAAAAAAAAAAAATATTCCAATGTGTAAAAAAATTCCCCCCCAAAAAAATATTGTTCCTATAAATACATTTCTTTATCTAAATAAAAAAAAAACAATTAAAGTACACATATTTAATATCACCGCGTCCGTAACGACCCCACCTATAAAGCTATATCACTAGTTAACCCCTTCAGTGAACACAGTAAAAAAAAAAAAAACGAGGCAAGAAACAACGCTTTATTCTCATACCGCCAAACAAAAAGTGGAATAACACGCGATCAAAAAGATGGATATAAATAACCATGGTACCGCTGAAAACGTCATCTTGTCCCGCAAAACACGAGCTGCTATACAGCATCATTAGCGAAAAAATAAAAAAGTTATAGTCCTCAGAATAAAGCGATGCAAAAATAATTATTTTTTCTATAAAATAGTTTTTATCGTATAAAAGCGCCAAAACATTAAAAAAATGATATAAATGAGGTATCGCTGTAATCGTACTGACCCGAAGAATAAAACTGCTTTATTAATTTTACCAAACGCGGAACGGTATAAACGCCTCCCCCAAAAGAAGTTAATGAATAGCTGGTTTTCGGTCATTCTGCCTCACAAAAATCGGAATAAAAAGCGATCAAAAAACGTCACGTGCCCGAAAATGTTACCAATAAAAATGTTAACTCGTTGCGCAAAAAACAAGACCTCACAAGATTCTGTGGACTCAAATATGGAAAAATTATAGCTCTCAAAGTGTGGTAACGCAAAAAATATTTTTTGCACTAAAAAGCGTCTTTCAGTGTGTGACCGCTGCCAATCATAAAAATCCGCTAAAAAACCCGCTATAAAAGTAAATCAAACCCCCCTTCATCACCCCCTTAGTTAGGGAAAAATAAAAAAATTTAAAAAATGTATTTATTTCCATTTTTCCATTAGGGTTAGGGCTAGGGTTAGGGCTAGGGTTAGGGCTAGGGCTAGGGTTAGGGTTAGGGTTAAGGCTACAGTTAGGGTTGGGGCTAAAGTTAGGGTTGGGGCTAAAGTTAGGGTTAGGGTTTGGATTACATTTACGGTTGGGAATAGGGTTGGGATTAGGGTTAGGGGTGTGTCTGGGTTAGAGGTGTGGTTAGGGTTACCGTTGGGATTAGGGTTAGGGGTGTGTTTGCATTAGGGTTTCAGTTATAATTGGGGGGTTTCCACTGTTTAGGCACATCAGGGGCTCTCCAAACGCGACATGACGTCCAATCTCAATTCCAGCCAATTCTGCGTTGAAAAAGTAAAACAGTGCTCCTTCCCTTCCGAACTCTCCCGTGTGCCCAAACAGGGGTTTACCCCAACATATGGGGTATCAGCGTACTCAGGACAAATTGGACAACAACTTTTGGGGTCCAATTTCTCCTGTTTCCCTTGGGAAAATACAAAACTGGGGGCTAAAAAATAATTTTTGTGGAAAAAAGATTTTTTATTTTCACGGCTCTGCGTTATAAACTGTAGTGAAACACTTGGGGGTTCAAAGTTCTCACAACACATCTAGATAATTTCCTAGAGGGGTCTAGTTTCCAATATGGGGTCACTGGTGGCGGGTTTCTACTGTTTAGGTACATTGGGGGATCTGCAAACGCAATGTGACGCCTGCAGACCAATCCATCTAAATCTGCATTCCAAATGATGCTCCTTCTCTTCCGAGCTCTGCCATGCGCTCAAACAGTGGTTCCCCCCACATATCGGGTATCAGCGTACTCAGGACAAATTGGACAACAACATTTAGGGTCCAATTTCTCCTGTTACCCTTGGAAAAATACCAAACTGGGGGCTAAAAAATAATTTTTGTGGAAAAATTTTTTTTTTATTTGCATGGCTCTGCGTTATAAACTGTAGTGAAACACTTGGGGGTTCAAAGCTCTCACAACACATCTAGATGAGTTCCTTAGGGGGTCTACTTTCCAAAATGGTGTCACTTGTGGGGGGATCCTACTGTTTAGGTACATTAGGGGCTCTGCAAGCGCAATGTGACGCCTGCAGACCATTCCATCTAAGTCTGCATTCCAAATGGCGCTTCTTCCCTTCTGAGCCCTCCCATGCGCCCAAACGGTGTTTCCCCCCACATATGGGGTATCAGCGTACTCAGGACAAATTGGACACCAACTTTTGCGGTCCAATTTCTCCTGTTACCCTCGGGAAACTACAAAACTGGGGGCTAAAAAATAATTTTTGTGGGAAAAAAATTTTGTTTTATTTTTACGGCTCTGCATTATAAACTTCTGTGAAGCCCTTGGTGGGTCAAAGTGCTCACCACACATCCAGATAAGTTCCTTAGGGGGTCTACTTTCTAAAATGGTGTCACTTGTGGGGGGTTTCAATGTTTAGGCACATCAGTGGCTCTCCAAATGCAACATGGCGTCCCATCTCAATTCCTGTCAATTTTGCATTGATAAGTCAAACGGCGCTCCTTCCCTTCCAAGCTCTCCCATGCGCCCAAACAGTGGTTTACCCCCACATATGGGGTATCAGCGTACTCAGGACAAATTGTACAACAACTTTTGGGGTCCAATTTCTTCTCTTACCCTTGGAAAAATAAAAAATTGGGGGCAAAAAGATAATTTTTGTGAAATAATATGATTTTTTATTTTTACGGTTCTGCATTATAAACTTCTGTGAAGCACTTGGTGGGTCAAAGTGCTCACCACACCTCTAGATAAGTTCCTTAGGGGGTCTACTTTCCAAAATGGTGTCACTTGTGGGGGGTTTCAATGTTTAGGCACATCAGTGCCTCTCCAAACGCAACATGGCGTCCCATCTCAATTCCTGTCAATTTTGCATTGAAAAGTCAAACGGCGCTCCTTCCCTTCCGAGCTCTCCCATGCGCCCAAACAGTGGTTTACCGCCACATATGGGGTATCAGCGTACTCAGGACAAATTTTACAACTTTTGTGGTCCAATTTCTTCTCTTACCCTAGGGAAAATAAAAAATTGGGGGCGAAAATATAATTTTTGTGAAAAAATATGATTTTTTATTTTTACGGTTCTGCATTATAAACTTCTGTGAAGCACTTTGTGGGTCAAAGTGCTCACCACACCTCTAGATAAGTTCCTTAGGGGGTCTACTTTCCAAAATGGTGTCACTTGTGGGGGGTTTCAATGTTTAGGCACATCAGTGGCTCTCTGTTGTGAATTCCGCTCTTGGGCTCCCTCCGGTGGTTGTAAGTGGCACTTTTGTGAGTTCTGCTCTTGGGCTCCCTCCGGTGGTTTTAAGTGCAATGGTTCCTGGTTGGATTCACATCTCTTTGGATTTCCCTGTTATCCTGACCTGTTCAGGAAAGCTAAGTCCTTGCTTGCTCTTTTCTGTCCACAGGTTGTGGACTTATCCGTTCTGTGCTTTCTATGTTTGTCCAGCTTGTCAGTGTGAATTAATTCTGTGATGCTGGAAGCTCTGGGAAGCAGATGTACCCTCCATACCTTTAGTCAGGTGTGGAGATTTTTGTAAACTCTGTGTGGATTTTTTTGTAGTGTTTTATACTGACCGCACAGTATTCCATCCTGTCCTATCTATCTAGCTAGACTGGCCTCCTATGCTCATCCTAGTTTCATTCTGTGTATGTCTTTTCCCTCCCCACTCACAGTCATTACTTGTGGGGGGCTATCTATCCTTTGGGGATTTTCTCTGAGGCAAGATAGTTTTCCTGTTTCTATCTTTAGGGGTAGTTAGTTCTCAGGCTGTGACGAGGTGCCTAGGGAGTGTTAGGAGCATCCCACGGCTACTTCTAGTGTTGTGTTGAGCTTAGGGACTGCGGTCAGTACAGATACCACTTCCTTCAGAGCTCATTCCATGTTGCTCCTAAACCACCAGATCATAACAGTACAAGTGGCCAAAAATGAATTAAATGCATCTCAAAAGAAGGAAAAAATTCTGAGCCATTTTTTTTCTGTGCTCTCTTTTGTCTTTTTTTTCCTCTTGATCTCTGGGTGGTTCAGGATTTATGCTCTGGCATGGATGTTCAGGGTTTGTTTTCTCGTGTGGATCAACTTGCTGCAAGAGTACAGAGTATCCAAGATTATGTTGTCCAGACTCCGGCTTTGGAGCCTAGAATTCCTACTCCTGATTTGTTTTTTGGAGACAGATCCAAGTTTTTGAACTTTAAAAATAACTGCAAATTGTTTTTTGCTTTGAAACCCCGTTCTTCTGGTGATCCCATTCAGCAAGTTAAAATCATCATATCCTTGCTGCGTGGTGACCCTCAGGACTGGGCATTCTCCCTTGAATCAGGGGACCCGGCATTGCTGAATGTAGACGCATTTTTTCAAGCGCTCGGATTATTGTATGACGAACCTAATTCTGTGGATCATGCAGAAAAAAACCTGTTGGCCTTGTGTCAAGGTCAGGGAGCGGCAGAATTATACTGCCCGAAATTTAGGAAATGGTCTGTGCTCACTAAATGGAATGAGGATGATCTGGCTGCTATTTTCAGAAAAGGTCTTTCTGAAGCCCTTAAAGATGTTATGGTGGGCTTCCCTATGCCTACTGGTTTGAGCGAATCTATGTCTCTAGCCATTCAGATTGATCGGCGTTTGCGCGAGCGCAAAGCTATGCACCATATGGCAGTGTCCTCTGAGCAGAGTCCTGAACCTATGCAATGTGATAGGATTTTGACTAGAACAGAACGGCAGGAATTCAGACGTCAGAATAGGCTGTGTTTTTACTGTGGTGATTCTGCTCATGTTATTTCTGATTGCCCTAAACGTACTAGGAGGGTCGCTAGGTCTGTTACCATTAGTACTGTACAGCCTAAATTTCTTTTATCTGTGACCCTGATTTGCTCATTGTCATCCTTTTCTGTCATGGCATTTGTGGATTCAGGCGCTGCCCTGAACTTACTGAACTTAGAATTCGCCAGGCGCTGTGGTTTTTCCTTGCAGCCTTTGCAGAGCCCTATTCCTTTGAGGGGCATTGATGCTAATCCATTGGCCAAGGATAAACCTCAGTACTGGACGCAGATGACCATGAACATGGCTCCTGCACATCAGGAAAATTGCCGTTTTCTGGTGTTGCATAACCTGCATGATGTTGTTGTACTGGGTTTTCCATGGTTACAGGAACATAATCCGGTGCTGGATTGGAAAACTATGTCTGTGACTAGTTGGGGTTATCAAGGGGTACATAGTGACGTTCCGTTGATGTCAATTTCCTCTTCCCCCTCTTCTGAGGTCCCTGAGTTTTTGTCTGATTTCCAGGATGTATTTGATGAGCCCAAGTCCAGTTCCCTTCCTCCACATAGGGACTGTGATTGTGCTATTAACTTGATTCCTGGTTGTAAGTTCCCTAAGGGCCGACTTTTCAATCTGTCTGTGCCAGAGCATGCCACCATGCGGAGCTATGTTAAGGAATCTTTGGAGAAAGGGCATATTCGGCCGTCTTCGTCACCATTGGGAGCGGGTTTCTTTTTTGTTGCTAAGAAGGATGGCTCCTTGAGACCCTGTATAGATTATCGTCTTCTTAATAAGATCACGGTCAAATTCCAATACCCCTTGCCTTTGCTTTCTGATTTGTTTGCTCAGATTAAGGGGGCTAGTTGGTTTACTAAGATTGACCTCCGAGGGCCCTATAATCTTGTTCGTATTAAACAGGGTGACGAATGGAAAACTGCATTTAATACGCCCGAAGGCCATTTTGAGTACCTTGTAATGCCATTCGGGCTCTCTAATGCTCCATCTGTGTTCCAATACTTCATGCATGATATTTTCCGCAATTATCTTGATAAATTCATGGTTGTATATTTGGATGATATTTTGATTTTTTCCGATGATTGGGAGTCTCATGTGAAGCAGGTCAGGATGGTGCCACATATCCAAGCCCTTGCCTCCTCTTGCCGATTCCAACTCAAAAACATTTCCCGGAACCGTACATTCCTTGACCATGAAACCACAAAAACACTAGTGCATGCCCTTATCATCTCCCGCTTTGACTACTGCAACCTCCTACTCTCTGGCCTCCCTTCTAGCACTCTGGCACCCCTCCAATCCATCTTAAACTCTGCTGCCCGACTAATCCACCTGTCTCCCCGTTATTCCCCAGCCTCCCCTCTCTGCCAGGCCCTTCACTGGCTTCCTATTGCCCAGAGGCTACAGTTCAAAACACTAACAATGACATACAAAGCCATTCACAATCTGACTCCTCCATACATCTGTGACATGGTCTCCCGCTACCTACCTACACGCAACCTTCGATCATCTCATGATCTCCTACTCTACTCCTCTCTCATCTCTTCCTCCCACAACCGCATTCAAGACTTCTCCCGTGCTTCCCCCATACTCTGGAACTCTCTACCCCAACACATCAGGCTCTCACCTACCACGGAAACCTTCAAAAGGAACCTGAAGACCCACCTCTTCCGACAAGCCTACAACCTGCAGTGATCCCCAGTCTACTGAAGCGCCACATGACCAGCTCTACCCTCACCTAGTGTATCCTCACCCATCCCCTGTAGACTGTGAGCCCTCGCGGGCAGGGTCCTCTCTCCTCCTGTACTTGTGTGTGCCTTGTTTTACTCATGTTTATTGTACTTGTCTATATTTGCCCCATTCACATGTAAAGCGCCATGGAATAAATGGCGCTATAAAAATGAATAATAATAATAATAATAATAATGGTGTTCCAGATCCTTCATGATAATGTTTTATTTGTGAAGGGGTCTAAGTGCCTATTTGGAGTTCAGAAGGGCTCTTTTTTGGGTTTTATTTTTTCTCCCTCGTCTATGGAAATGGAACCTGTTAAGGTCCAAGCTATTCATGACTGGATTCAACCCACATCTGTGAAGAGCCTTCAAAAATTTTTGGGCTTTGCTCATTTCTATCGCCGTTTCATTGCCAACTTTTCCAGTGTGGTTAAGCCCCTTACTGATTTGACGAAGAAAGGCGCTGATGTGACGAATTGGTCCTCTCCGGCTGTTGAGGCCTTTCGGGAGCTTAAACGCCGATTTACTTCTGCCCCTGTGTTGCGTCAGCCGGATGTTTCTCTTCCTTTTCAGGTGGAGGTTGACGCTTCTGAGATTGGGGCAGGGGCCGTTTTGTCTCAGAGGGATTCTGATGGTTCTTTGATGAAACCGTGTGCTTTTTTTTCCAGAAAGTTTTCGCCTGCGGAACGCAATTATGATGTCGGCAATCGGGAGTTGTTGGCTATGAAGTGGGCGTTTGAGGAGTGGCGACATTGGCTTGAGGGAGCTAAGCACCGCGTTGTGGTCTTGACTGATCATAAGAATCTGATTTACCTCGAGTCGGCCAAGCGGCTGAATCCTAGACAGGCTCGATGGTCCCCGTTTTTCTCCCGTTTTGATTTTGTGGTCACGTATCTTCCGGGATCTAAGAATGTTAAGGCTGATGCCCTCTCTAGGAGTTTTTCGCCTGATTCTCCTGGAGTCCTTGAACCGGTTGGCATTCTTAAGGAAGGGGTGATTCTTTCTGCCATCTCCCCTGATTTGCGGCGGGTGCTTCGGGAATTTCAGGCTGATAGGCCTGACCGCTGTCCAGTGGGGAAGCTGTTTGTTCCTGATGGATGGACAAGTAAGGTGATTTCTGAGGTTCATTGTTCAGTGTTGGCTGGTCATCCTGGGATTTTTGGTACCAGAGATTTGGTTGCTAGGTCCTTTTGGTGGCCTTCCTTGTCGCGCGATGTGCGTGCTTTTGTGCAGTCCTGTGGGACTTGTGCCCGAGCCAAGCCTTGCTGTTCCTGCGCTAGTGGGTTGCTTTTGCCTTTGCCGGTCCCTGAGAGGCCCTGGACACATATTTCCATGGATTTTATTTCGGATCTTCCTGTTTCCCAGAAGATGTCTGTTATCTGGGTTGTTTGTGACCGGTTCTCTAAAATGGTCCATCTGGTACCTTTGCCTAAGTTGCCTTCCTCCTCAGATTTGGTTCCATTGTTTTTTCAGCATGTGGTTCGTTTGCATGGCATTCCGGAGAATATTGTGTCTGACAGAGGTTCTCAGTTTGTCTCTAGGTTTTGGCGGGCCTTTTGTGCTAGGATGGGCATTGATTTGGCTTTTTCTTCGGCGTTTCATCCTCAGACTAATGGCCAAACTGAGCTAATTAATCAGACCTTGGAGACCTATTTGAGATGCTTTGTGTCTGCTGATTAGGATGATTGGGTGGCTTTCTTGCCGTTGGTCGAGTTTGCCCTTAATAATCGGGCTAGTTCGGCTACTTTGGTTTCACCTTTCTTTTGTAATTTTGGTTTTCATCCTCGTTTTTCTTCTGGGCAGGTTGAGCCTTCTGATTGTCCTGGTGTGAATTCTGTGGTGGACAGGCTGCAGCAGATTTGGACTCATGTGGTGGACAATTTGACGTTGTTTTAGGAAAGGGCTCAACGTTTTGCTAACCGCCGTCGGTGTGTTGGTCCCCGGCTTCGTGTGGGGGATTTGGTTTGGTTGTCTTCTCGTCATGTTCCTATGAAGGTTTCTTCCCCTATGTTTAAGCCTCGGTTTATTGGTCCTTATAAAATTTCTGAAATTATTAATCCGGTGTCTTTTTGTTTGGCTCTTCAAGCCTCTTTTGCCATTCATACTGTTTTCCATAGATCTTTGTTGCGGAGATATGTGGTGCCCCTTGTTCCCTCGGTTGACCCTCCTGCCCCAGTGTTGGTTGAGGGAGAGTTGGAATATGAGGTTGAGAAAATTTTGGATTCTCGTTTTTCGAGGCGGAGGCTTCAGTATCTTGTCAAGTGGAAGGGTTATGGCCAGGAGGATAATTCTTGGGTTGTTGCCTCTGATGTCCATGCCACCGATTTGGTTCGTGCTTTTCACTTGGCTCGTCCTGATCGGCCTGGGGGCTCTGGTGAGGGTTCGGTGACCCCTCCTCAAGGAAGGGGTACTGTTATGAATTCCGCTCTTGGGCTCCCTCCGGTGGTTGTAAGTGGCACTTTTGTGAGTTCTGCTCTTGGGCTCCCTCCGGTGGTTTTAAGTGCAATGGTTCCTGGTTGGATTCACATCTCTTTGGATTTCCCTGTTATCCTGACCTGTTCAGCAAAGCTAAGTCCTTGCTTGCTCTTTTCTGTCCACAGGTTGTGGACTTATCCGTTCTGTGCTTTCTATGTTTGTCCAGCTTGTCAGTATGAATTAATTCTGTGATGCTGGAAGCTCTGGGAAGCAGATGTACCCTCCATACCTTTAGTCAGGTGTGGAGATTTTTGTAAACTCTGTGTGGATTTTTTGTAGTGTTTTATACTGACCGCACAGTATTCCATCCTGCCCTATCTATCTAGCTAGACTGGCCTCTTATGCACATCCTAGTTTCATTCTGTGTATGTCTTTTCCCTCTCCACTCACAGTCATTACTTGTGGGGGGCTATCTATCCTTTGGGGATTTTCTCTGAGGCAAGATAGTTTTCCTGTTTCGATCTTTAGGGGTAGTTAGTTCTCAGGCTGTGACGAGGTGCCTAGGGAGTGTTAGGAGCATCCCACGGCTACTTCTAGTGTTGTGTTGAGCTTAGGGACTGCGGTCAGTACAGATACCACTTCCTTCAGAGCTCGTTCCATGTTGCTCCTAAACCACCAGATCATAACAGCTCTCCAAACGCAACATGGCGTCCCATCTCAATTCCTGTCAATTTTGCATTGAAAAGTCAAATTGCCCTCCTTCACTTCCGAGCTCTGTCATGCGCTAAAACAGTGGTTTACCCCCACATATGGGGTATCGGCGTACTAAGGACAAATTGTACAACAACTTTTGGGGTCCATTTTCTCCTGTTACCCTTGGTAAAATAAAACAAATTGGAGCTGAAGTACATTTTTTGTGAAAAAAAGTTAAATGTTCATTTTTATTTAAACATTCCAAAAATTCCTGTGAAACACCTGAAGGGTTAATAAACTTCTTGAATGTGGTTTTGAGCACCTTAAGGGGTGCAGTTTTTAGAATGGTGTCACACTTGGGAATTTTCTATCATATAAACCCCTCAAAATGACTTCAAATGAGATGTGGTCCCTAAAAAAAATTGTGTTGTAAAAATGAGAAATTGCTGGTCAACTTTTAATTCTTATAACTCCCTAACAAAAAAAAATGTTGGTTCCAAAATTGTGCTGATGTAAAGTAGACATGTGGGAAATGTTACTTATTGAGTATTTTGTGTGACATATCTCTGTGATTTAATTGCATAAAAATTCAAATTTTGAAAATTGCGAAATTTTCAAAATTTTCGCCAAATTTCCGTTTTTTTCACAAATAAACGCAGGTAATATCAAAGAAATTTTACCACTATCATGAAGTACAATATGTCACGAGAAAACAATGTCAGAATCACCAGGATCCATTGAAGCGTTCCAGAGTTATAACCTCATTTAGGGACAGTGGTCAGAATTGTAAAAATTGGCCTGGTCATTGACGTGCAAACCACCCTTGGGGGTAAAGGGGTTAAAAAAATTGTTTTTTAACCCCTCTGTGACCTTAGACGTACTATCCCGTCGAGGTGCCCTGGGCTTATCTGACCCTGGACGGGATAGTACGTCATAGCCGATCGGCCGCGCTCACGGGGGGAGCGCTGCCGATCGCGGCCGGGTGTCAGCTGCTTATCGCACTATGTGCCAGGAGCGGTCACGGACCGCCCCCTGCACATTAACCCCTGGCACACCGCGATCAAAGATGATCGCGATGTGCCGGCGGTGCAGGGAAGCACCGCGCAGGGAGGGGGCTCCCTGCGGGCTTCCCTGAGACCCCCGGAGCAACGCGATGTGATCGCGTTGCTGCGAGGGTCTCACCTCCCTCCCTGCTCCCTCCAGCCCCGGATCCAAGATGGCCGCGGATCCGGGTCCTGCAGGGAGGGAGGTGGCTTCACAGAGCCTGCTCAGAGCAGGCACTGTGAAGCCTGCAGCACTGTAAGTCAGATCAGTGATCTGACAGAGTGCTGTGCAAACTGTCAGATCACTGATCTGTGATGTCCCCCCCTGGGACAAAGTAAAAAAGTAAAAAAAAAATTTTCCAAATGTGTAAAAAAAATAAAAAAAAATATTCCAAAATAATGAAGAAAAAAAAAAAATATTATTCCCATAAATACATTTCTTCATCTAAATAAAAAAAAAAAAACCAATAAAAGTACACATATTTAGTATCGCCGCGTCTGTAACGACCCGACCTATAAAACTGTCCCACTAGTTAACCCCTTCAGTAAACACCGTAAGAAAAAAAAAAAAAAAGAGGCAAAAAACAACGCTTTATTATCATACCGCCGAACAAAAAGTGGAATAACACGCGATCAAAAGGACAGATATAAATAACCATGGTACCGCTGAAAGCGTCATATTGTCCCGCAAAAAAAGAGCCGCCATACAGCATCATCAGCAAAAAAATAAAAAAGTTATAGTCCTCAGAATAAAGCGATGCAAAAATAATTATTTTTTCTGTAAAATAGTTTTTATCGTATAAAAGCGCCAAACCATAAAAAAAGATATAAATGAGGTGTCGCTGTAATTGTACTGACCCGAAGAATAAAACTGATTTATCAATTTTACCAAACGCGGAACGGTATAAACGCCTCCCCCAATAGAAATTCATGAATAGCTGGCTTTTGGTCATTCTTCCTCACAAAAATCGGAATAAAAAGCGATCAAAAAATGTCACGTGCCCAAAAATGTTTTCAATAAAAACGTCAACTCGTCCCGCAAAAAACAAGACCTCACATGACTCTGTGGACCAAAATATGGAAAAATTATAGCTCTCAAAATGTGGTATTGCAAAAAATATTTTTTGCAATAAAAAGGGTCTTTCAGTGTGTGACGGCTGCCAATCATAAAAATCCGCTAAAAAACTCGCTATAAAAGTAAATCAAACCCCCCTTCATCACCCCCTTAGTTAGGGAAAAATAAAAAAAAATGTATTTATTTCCATTTTCCCATTAGGGCTAGGGTTAGGGCTAGGGTTAGGGCTAGGGTTAGGGCTAGGGCTAGGGTTAGGGCTAGGGTTAGGGCTAGGGCTAGGGTTAGGGTTAGGGCTAGGGTTAGGGCTAGGGTTAGGGCTAGGGCTAGGGTTAGGGCTAGGGTTAGGGCTAGGGTTAGGGTTAGGGCTAGGGCTAGGGTTAGGGCTAGGGTTAGGGTTAGGGTTAGGGCTAGGGTTAGGGCTAGGGTTAGGGCTAGGGTTAGGGTTAGGGTTAGGGTTGGGGCTACAGTTAGGGTTGAGGCTAAAGTTAGGGTTAGGGTTTAGATTACATTTACAGTTGGGAATAGGGTTGGGATTAGGGTTAGGGGTGTGTCAGGGTTAGAGGTGTGGTTAGGGTTACCGTTGGAATTAGGGTTAGGGGTGTGTTTAGATTAGGGTTTCAGTTATAATTGGGGGGTTTCCACTGTTTCGGCACATCAGGGGCTCTCCAAACACGACATGGCGTCCGATCTCAATTCCAGCCAATTCTGCGTTGAAAAAGTAAAACAGTGCTCCTTCCCTTCCGAGCTCTCCTGTGTGCCCAAACAGGGGTTTACCCCAACATATGGGGTATCAGCGTACTCAGGACAAATTGGACAACAACTTTTGTGGACCAATTTCTCCTGTTACCCTTGGGAAAATACAAAACTGGGGGCTAAAAAATAATTTTTGTGGGAAAACAAAAAGATTTTTTATTTTCACGGCTCTGCGTTATAAACTGTAGTGAAACACTTGGGGGTTCAAAGTTCTCACAACACATCTAGATAAGTTCATTGAGGGGTCTAGTTTCCAATATGGGGTCACTTGTGGGGGGTTTCTACTGTTTAGGTACATTAGGGGCTCTGCAAACGCAATGTGACGCCTGCAGACCAATCCATCTAAGTCTGCATTCCAAATGATGCTCCTTCCCTTCCGAGCCCTCCCATGCGCCCAAACG